>NC_085879.1:20520712-20535712 GCF_034702125.1 Engraulis encrasicolus
ATGGCCGGGCATACTTGATTTACAGGGTCAGTAACTGGTAATATACAATAACACAGTAGCCTACACAGTGCAGTGATAATACTATATAAGAGTAGTGTATATGTAATATTATATAATCATATAGTGTAGCATAGTATAGTATGTATTATAGTATAGTATAGTATAGTATAGTATAGTATAGTATAGTATAGTATAGTATAGTATAGTATAGTATAGTATAGTATAGTATAGTATAGTATAGAACAACTAGACCAGGGTTGGGGAACCTTTTCCATTCGAGGAGCCACTTTAATTTCCTCCATGTGCCGCCAAAGTCCTCTGAGGGCTGTACTATAAACAAACTTTTCCCCTGCACTTTAGGCCTAGACCTTCTCTAGGCCCCCTGAAATATAACGTAATTTTATTGCAAATGTAATTCTGAAGATTCCATAACAAAATATGTCATATTTCATGTGAAAATGCACACCATTAAAATTATACCGGAGTCCGGATAAGACAGTGCCAAATACAATGTAATGACTACTAGTGGTGTGGATCGGCACTGCCCTCACGATCCGATTCGATCACGATTCGGGAGGTAGTAG
The DNA here is from genome assembly GCF_034702125.1 of Engraulis encrasicolus. Lineage (NCBI taxonomy): Eukaryota > Metazoa > Chordata > Actinopteri > Clupeiformes > Engraulidae > Engraulis > Engraulis encrasicolus. The sequence continues at coordinate 20,521,297 of NC_085879.1, forward strand.
ATCCGATTCGATTCGATTCTATTAGATCCAATCCGATTCGATTCAATTCTACAATGCATTGCAATGCATTACATTTCTACTGAACGCAAAGCAAATGTTCAGCCATGATGAGGAAATACAAGTAGTCAGATACTGAGCAACAATTTATTGGCTGTTTTCTGTATCAGTCTGTATCAGTCTTGCAATGTTTGAAGTGTTTTTATTTAATTTAACATTCATTTGCTCCCGAAATATCCATGGAAGTAATTGAAACTTAAAAAAATTGCCGGATTGATTCTGGAACTTGCCGGATCTGGATCTGGATCGTCCATGCCCCGGATCGATTCGGATCGCCGAATCGATCATTGTTGACACCACTAATGAGTACAATTACAAAGGTAAAGTGCACTAGTATCTACGTGTACGATTAAGATTCGTTCTGAGCACAAATTTTCAAATCTTGGTTTTGATTTAATTGTTTTGTGCTTTGTTTATGAATCTGCTGCATCTGTGTGCTAGCTGGGTAAAACAAAGGAACAATGTGGTGTCTGCGAACTACTATTCACTTAGAAAACTCGACACACAATTGCAAAAATACACAATGAACTCCTTACTTCCCTGTTTTTCTGCTCACAGCCCTGACTACAAAACAAATGGATCATCGTGTGAAGCCCTCTATCCGACTCATACAATCACAAATTGCTTACAATAATAGCTTTCCTGTACTTCACATAAACATGTAGTCGTTTCAACTGTTAAGATCTGTAAGATGATAAATTAACCACATAATTACGGTAGTTGCGTTGTGGTGGTGGAGGTGGTGTATTGTGTATGCGTGTGTGTGTGTGTGTGTGTCCTGTATGAGTCGTGAGCTAGAGTTTATTTAGTAAAGGAAGCTGACACGCAGCCCCATGTACTGCTCCATTTGAAGGTGAACATGAGCAATAGAGGAAAACCCCTTGGTAGTCAAACACACACACACACACACACACACACACACACACACACACACACACACACACACACACACACACACACACACACACACACACACACACACACACACACACACACTCTCTCTCTCTCTCTCTCTCTCTCTCTCTCTCTCTCTCTCTCTCTCTCTCTCTCTCTCACACACACACACACACACACACACACACACACACACACACACACGCACACACTATACTGAGGATTTGGCAGCAACAGGTAAGGCCCACTGTCAGGGGGAGGATCTTGGCTCATCATCACAGAGAATGTGTGTGTACATGTGTGTGTGTGTGCGGATGTGTGTGTGTTTGCACGCGTGTGTGTACAGTACGTGAATGTAAGTGTGTCTGTCTGTGAAGGTGGCTGGGTGTGAGATCACACACCATTGCGCTCACACGTCAACAATCTTACACACACACGCTCGCCTCCTGTCCTCTCCTCTCACCCATTGATGAAACTGTTTAAGGCTACATTTTTGTTGCCAGAGCTGGCTCATTTGGCGTGACGTCTCCGGCAACAAAAAAAGAAAAGAAAAGAAAAAAAAAGAAGAAAAGACAGGAACACACGAAGAAGGGAAGAAAGAGAAGAAAGAAACGAGGAGAAAAAAGTAGCAGATGTGGGCATTCAAATCCCGCATTGCTTCCCTCACATGGCTTTATCTGTTAGGAGTGACAATGCAGGTACTCTAGAACCCGAAACCTGCCCCCTTTTTTACCCTGCCCTGTGTCTGAATCAAGGTGAATCGTAAGTCTGGATGTCACACTAAGGTGGTGGATGGAGTTTGGTCTGACAAACCTAACACACATGCCCAGGCATACATCACACACACACACACACACACACACACACACACACACACACACACACACACACACACACACACACACACACACACACACACACACACACACACAAACATAGAGAGAGAGAGAGAGAGAGAGAGAGAGAGAGAGAGAGAGAGAGAGAGAGAGAGAGAGAGAGAGAGAGAGAGAGAGAGAGAGAGAGAGAGAGAGAGGAGGTTGAGGGACTGAGAGGTCGGGCCTTTAATTTTGTTTGGCTTTGCGTTTCATTCGTCCTCCTTGGTCACTCACTACACAGAGAGAGAGAGAGAGAGAGAGAGAGAGAGAGAGAGAGAGAGAGAGAGAGAGAGAGAGAGAGAGAGGAGGCAGATGGACTCAGAATCAGGGCTCATTGTTCACTCAGAGAGAGAGAGAGAGAGAGAGAGAGAGAGAGAGAGAGAGAGAGAGAGAGAGAGAGAGAGAGAAGAGAGACTCTTACTACTGCCATTAGAGGTGTGGATAGGATACTGGCTGAGATAGGATAGGATACCGCCTGGAGCGGCGTTGTCTGTCACCTGTCAGCTCACAGGACGGCAGGGACACACGGCCTCGTAAAAGATCCACAACTCAAAGGTTAAGTGCCGCGTTTCCACCCAAGAGCCTCGGCCACCTTTAGTTTGAAAGTAACACTCTGACACATTGGATGGTTTTCGTAGCCCCATAATGCATGTCATTCCACCAGAGGAACACTGGAGTAGTACTACTACTATAGTACTACACTACTATGACATAACAGTAGTAACTTCAGTAATGCACTATGACTTGCTCAATGCCATTGTGGTACAGCTAATGTATAATGCCATGTCTTAATGGGTTAAGAGGATCCCTCTGCACAGTTAGCTTTGCAGTGGTAGTTCAACACCTTGACAGTCAAATGTGATGCTCACAGTGTTGAACCTACTCTGTGAGTGATGAATGAACACTGACGATTTACTGTCTACTGTGCCAGATTGGCAGTGAATTTTCACAGCCAAAAAAACGTTCATTAGCTGTGACGTGTTATGAAATATGTACCCCTCCAGAAGAGGCTTCTGAGAAAACATCTATTAACCCCATAATAAGGTCTCATGTATAGGCCTCTAAAGACTTGCTGAGGTCAGGGAAGATGACAGGGGGCAAAGGGGTCAGTTGTCCCGGGCCCAGGGAAGATTGGGGGCCCATAATTGGGTTCCAATTCATGGAATGTATATTGGGTGGGGGCCCTTTCAGAGGATTTTGCTCCCTGTCTGAGGTTATTCATTAACCTCCAAAAATATTGCTTAGTGCCCCTTTAATCGGGCCGCCATACAATAGCAGAGGCCCAGCATTTATCCAGACCGTTATTCTAAAAACTTGTCAACAAAGATTACTTAATCCTTATCGCTTTGACCCCACAGGAGTGCCAATTCGGTTGGAGGTTGGTTGGTTGGTCTTCAGTGAAAGGTCAGTTTTTATTTCTGCCTCGTCTTGTCAGGGCAGCAGTGTCACACGAGAAGGTGAGCCGGAGAGGTATAGGTGCTCACCTTCCTCCACTAATAAAAATTCACACGGAAAGGGCTCTCGAAAAAGCACTGCTGTTAATACGGTACACAGTGCTCGCTTTGATCTGACCGCCGTCATAGGAGTTTTGCATTATGTTGGAACATTTGTATACTGTGGCAAAATTGACACGTGAAAAAAACAAGAAGCCTGAAAAAGTATTATTTGGTGACAGGTTTTGCCGGGCCCAGGACAAAGCCATCTGAAAGGGCCCCCCATCCAGTACATACAATGTAGTGGAAACCCAATTTTGGCCCCCCTTTCTACCAAGGCCCGGGACAAATTACCCCTTTGTACCCCCCTGTTGGCTTCCCTGTTGGTGAGCAATGTGATACACATCATGATATGGACTGCCATTAGAAAAAGTAGGAAGTAGGAAAATGTACGAAAATGTACGAAAATGTACTTGAAATGTTTTTTTTAAATATATCTATAACAAACCAGCCACTTAAGATGGTGCTAAATAATCTCAGTGCAATGTGTGTTCACACTTTTTTTCAAGTGGAGGAAGGTGTGAGAAAGGTCTGATGTCTCTGTAGTATTTTTAGCTGCCTGTAATGACCGTCATTACTTCACAAGGCACCAGCCACGGAGGGACAGGGGTGGGGTGAGGGATTCGAGGAACCCCAAGGTCACGAGTGAACTTGGGGGCGTTACAACTGCTAGCATGTGGCACTGGTAATGACAAACCACATGGGAAAACGGCATCTTATCGACATCCTTTCCACACTTGTTTTTTTTTAATACACTCTCTCTAATAATCTTATTCATCCAGGTCATGTTACTCAAAAGAGTTTGTTCCCAGTAAACAAATGCAGAGTTAATTCAACACTTAGAGAGTACTCTGGGACCAAATGCCATCTAGAAGATGCGAAATCCACTCTCTAAGTGCAAAATCAACACTGGATTTTTTACTGTGTTGTAAGCAGCTGGGCTTTTTGAAGCTTCAAGAAATTTCTTCTCTTGAAGAAATCTCTGGTCAGAGACGAAATGTCTGTGTATCTGAATGAACAAATAAATCTCAGACTGCAGACTGTATTCTGTTGATGCAGATTTTTTAATGTGGTGGCATTGTGTTCTATAGTCCTATTGTAGAAGCACTGTGCATGGAATGTGGTTATTACAGTTTTTTTGCGATATGAGAAGAAGACAAATCCTTTTCAAAATATTGCTTAATGGCCCGACAGAATGACTACTGTGTTAGGCTGCCGTTTTTGGAGCGGCGCGTCAGGCAGCGAGACAAATGGTGGAAATCATAGCAGCAAGACATATTATTCAGGTCACATAAAAGAAAATCACAATGTGATTTACTCTAAACAATACAGTATTATAAGACCACGGACAAAATGGTTTCTTTGGTCAGAACAGAATAGAAAAACAGAATTGCTGGAGACAACATTTTCGATACAGTGTTCTATTTCGTTTGGTCTAGCTGTGGAAGTTATGTGTAAAAATATATACTTTTTTTCAATAAATAAATATTTCAAATAAATACATATATGGAAAAAAAAAATACATAAATAAACTACAACACATTAAGTACAAGTACATACAGTGACAATCGACAATTCAGCTCCTGTAGACTTCAAGAAGCAGGTTACCTTCACAGTCCCTCTACACAGTGTCTCATCAGTGAAGCACCTTAATTGGTGCTCTGTCTACAGCAGTGGTGTGAATGATGGGACAATAAACGAACATATAGACAGTTTGCACTCCTATTAAATATGACTAAACGGCAGCAGGGTCACTTCTTGCTTAATCCCTTATGGTATGGACATGCATAGTTTTGCTGTGATTTTTTTGGCCACTTTGTGAAGGTTTGACAACCGTCGTCTCCCTAGCACCAAGCCCTACATTTGGGATGTCTGTGAAGATTGTCGTTCATTCATCCAGTTCATCGTAAGTCAAAAGAGTTCATTAAAAGCTTCAAACAAGAAGTCCAGTTGGCTTATAAGTTAAAGTCTTTTGACCGTGGCTGGGATGTGTTCTTTCTGCAGAGCAGGGCAGGGCAGGGCAGGGCAGCATCAGGCCTGCCTGCCTTTGACCTGGCAATCTATGCCAGGGCTTCAGCTGTGGGTGGGTCTGGGTGTGCGGGTCTTAACCCCTGGGTCTCTTTCTGATAAGGGCAATGAGGGTGCTCGTGACAGTGGCAGTAGCAGTGGCTCTCCTCGCGCCAATACATCCCTTTTCCCTGCTCTTCTTCTCTTCTCCTTTAAGATAATGGAGAAAGACGGTGGTGGAGGTGATGGCAGTGGGTTGTGGGGTGGAGTCTTTTTTTAGAGGCAGAAATGTCCAGTCCTTTGGCATGGATACTGGCTCTTCTCCTCAGCGTGGTGGCAGTGGAATTGGCATTTGTTGGTGATGGTGGCAGTGGTGGTGGCATGGATGTTTTTGATCGAGGCACAAAACAGCTTGTTTCATGTCTTCATTCTGACTTAGTCTGGCCTCTGGCCTCTTTCTTTATCAGGGCAGTGATAGTGGCGGCAGTAGGCGGTATGTCATCTTCCTCTATCAAGACAAAAAAAACGCCCAGCGTTCGCCTCAGGGTGGTGATGGCAGTGGTAATGGTGTAGTTTTGGCCCAGGGCAGAGTAGATTCTGTTGTTCTTGCCCAGGGCGGAGGAGATGGTGTAGTGTTTGGCCCATGGCAGTGCAGATGGTGTAGTCCCTGGCGCATGGCAGTGGAGATGGTATAGCTTTTGGGGTTTTTTGCCCAACACCCTCTGTCCGCCCAACTTTGGCTGGCTGTAGCTCTGGCTCAGGGCAGACATGGAAGTGGCTGTGGCACTTTTTTATCGAGACAAAAAACTGCCCCAAAACACACACCCCTTTATGCTGCGCTCTGTCTCTCCTCTCATCTGTTTACTTTCAAGACAAAAAGCTCCCAAAACACACTCCTCTGACCTGTTCTTTCTCTCTCTTTTTCCTCTGGGATGTAGTGGTGAAGGTGGCAGTGGCAGAAGGGATAGTGTTTATCGGAACAAATAAATGTCCAATGCACAATGGCTCTGGCTTTCTTCTCCTCTGGATTGTGGTGCAGGTGGCAGTAGCGATGGCATACAATTTTTTAATCTGAGACAAAAGGCTGCCCAAAACACACTTTTTTGCCAGTTCTCTTCCTCTCATCTCTCCTCAGGGTAGTGGTGGTGGTGGTGGCGCAGAGTTTTCTATCAAAACAAAGAACTGGCCTCTCTCGACGACTCTCTCCTTGCAATGTGAGCGTGTAGTCAGGTAGGCAGGTAGACAGGTAAGTCAGTCTCCAACAGGTAACCCCCGGAGACGGAGCAGACGGCTACATTCCAGGGGGAGGCCTCCCTTTCGGACCGTTCTCTTTTTTCCTCTCTTTCTTTCTTCTCTCTCTCTGCCTTTCTTTCTTTCTTTCTTTCTTGCTTTCTTTCTTGTGCTCTTTCTGTGCTCCAGCTACCTGGACCACTTCAGTGCCAGAGCTTTCCACTTCAGTCCCCTTTTCAGTCTCCCTCCAAAAAAAAATGGAAACGTGGTCAAAAAACGGGGACACTGATTCAGCAAAAATAGAAAATAAACTGTACCATCAAGCTTACGCTCGGAAATGGAAGTGGGGAAACTCATGTCACCATCTCGGCCCAGCTTTGCCCGAATACAGCTGCCGCCCTGTCCTTCTTGCCCGCTGGCATATTCCGAGGCCAAAACAGGGACAGTCAGTTCACTGACAGCTTACACTCGGAAATGAACGTGGGGGGGGGTTAACTCATCATCATCCCAGCTCTCAGCTTTGACCTATCACGGCTGCACGGCACTGTTCTTGTTGCGCACTGGCACCTTTTTTCGAAGCCAAAACAGGGACACTGGTTTAGCCAAGCCCTCCTCACGCACAGTTTGGAAGTGGGGGGAAGGAAAGTCATCGGTTCAGCTTTGTCCGACCACGGCTGCCGCGCTGTCCTTGTTGTGCGCCGGAACCTTCCGGGGGTCCACCGAGCGCGGCAGGAAGTGGGTGAACTTCTGGTGGCGGCGCGACTTGGTGCCGTCGCGCGGGGTGCCGTCCTTGTTGAGCGCCACAAAGTAGGCCGCCCCCTTCTCCCCATTGTGCCTGTACTCGTTGGAGGCGTAAGTGTTGTACCAGTTCTCCTCAAAGGCCTCCCGGAAAATGCACTCCTTTGTGAGTCTCTCCTAAAGTTACAGGCGAAACGGTGGGGAGAGAGAGAGAGAGAGAGAGACCAAAAAAAATCCATTAGTACCATATTCTACATAAGTGCAATCAAATGCATAATATAACTGAACAAAAATTCCAACTCGCAAAAGAAAAAGATAAATAAACATGTTAATGAATAACAGGTAAAAAATAAGTGTGCGCTATGTTTCATAGATGTTACTTAGTAGTAGTAGTATTACAGGCCACTGAGGTGTCCACCAGTATGTATACATCCCACACATACATCACGGTCCCAATAAAGAACCTTGAATATACTGTATGTAGGTGTGTCTGTGTGTGCAGATGCGCACATGTGTGTGTGTGTGTGTGTGTGTGTGTGTGTGTGTGTGTGTGTGTGTGTGTGTGTGTGTGTGTGTGTGTGTGTGTGTGTGTGTGTGAGCATGCTGAGGGCCGGCACTAGGCAGACAAGGCAGTTGCTTAAGTATTAAACTTCACATTGACAATGATTATACATGGGCACTCAGTACATGTATAACAACTAGATCAGCTGTAGGACACTGTTTACAGATGACAATTTCTAATTCCACAAAAAGGAAAGAAGGGTGCTCATCTAGGAAACCAAATTGACTAGAACCGGCCCTGTGTGTGCGTGCATTCGTGCCTGAGTACACGTGTGCATGTGTTTGTGTGTAGATACTTATGTATGTACGTATGAATGTATGCACAGTAAATTCTGCAGTGCTCATTTAACACTTAGAGAGTTGATTTAACATCATCTGGATTTAAAAGAACTCTCTAAGTGTTGAATTAACACCGCAACATTTACTGTATGTATGTGACTTACAGAGCCATAGAGTTCTCCTTTGTTGTTCATGCCCAGGTACAGTCCACTGTTGACTCCCTTGATGCTTATTAGACCCACTGCGAGGCTTATGAACTCCAGGATACCTGGAATAGGAACAAAACAACCAGGGTCTTTCATTGAAACCCAAACCAAGCCAGGTAGCCTCTCTCAGTAGACAACACAAGAATTTGTCAGCACAGACATCTGAGTCATTAAGGGGCTTTGCAAGATGACAAGGTTTAAAATGCTCAAAAGCTAAGGATTTTTCATAGAGGAGTTTCTGTTGATTTTAAGTGCTGGATCTCAAATGGTGCACTTGTGCACGTCAGTGTTCATGTTTCAGTGCGCATGGCGTATTAATTACGCACTAAAACATAGTGCCCGAAGTGCAACATCTGAGACACAAAGATGATCTAGCGCTATAGCATAGTAATTAATCAATTAGTTTGGAGTGACAGCCACTGGCACGTCATAACAAATAAAAAATAATGGGATTTACCAAAACGACTGTGGTCTTTCCTCGTGCCCTGTACTGTGCCATCGGGGAGTATTTCAAGGTTAAATCCAGTTCGGCAATACAACTGCCGCTTGCGATGGATCCCTTTCAAGTGGGTTAGGTCCGCAGAGGTGCTACGCGATAGTCTCTCGGCGGGTATTGAGTGATCGTTCAGCGGGGCAATGCCGTCTCCAAGTGATGTGAGGTGAAAGTGGGAGCCGACATGGCCAAAAGCATCTATTGTCTGTAACAGAGCTCCCACTTCCCCGAAGGCTGCCATCGCGAACAGCCGAGACAGCAACATCTGGTGAAGTTTTTTGCGCACAAAATCACAGTGAAGGTCTAAACCATAGATCACTGTTTTTTATTGCATGACTCCCAGGGTAGACTCCCCTCGCACAGTGTTTTACATTCACAGCAGTGTCGTCAGGAGATTTTGAAGCAAGCGTTTACTTTTTCTATGTTCCAGACGATGACAGCTGATATTGAGAAAGCATGACTTTGTTCAGTTGGTCTTCTGCACTCCTGAATCCTTTAGTTACAGGCAAAATTCTGCAATGTGTATTAAATCAGTATTCCTTGTATTTCACAGCTGGTGTGTTTTGTAAAGCAGAAAGGTGTGAGACGCCCGTGCTTGGTATAATTATCCAGTCTTCTTCACAGAGCGCGGACACGCAGGTACCAGTGCAGCAGAGTAATCTCAGTGACTGCCTCGCGCACCGAATGCTTGAAACGTGAGGCAGGTGCATAGTGCCAGCAATGGCTTACTGTGGGCGGTCCCGTAAATTTAAAACCTTTCCTGATTGAGATTTGCCCTCAGAATCAGAGAGAGAGAGAGAGAGAGAGAGAGAGAGAGAGAGAGAGAGAGAGAGAGAGAGAGAGAGAGAGAGAGACAGAGAGAGACAGAGAGAGACAGAGAGAGAGAGACTGTGCCTTAGTTTTTATTTTCGTTTGTGAACTTTAGCGTAGTTTAGGAGAAGTAACCGAGCCTCTCCAAAACAACGCTTATACATTGACATAGTGTTAATGTGTTATCAACAGAACTCTGATTGATATAAAGCCAAAGGAGGTAACATTGCCACACATCCGTCAACACTTGCCCTAAATGCCCGTTCCCGCTCGGGTACTAGTTTGAAACTGATCCCAAGTGTAGCTTACATCTCGCGAGGTGTGGACATAAATAACCTTAGGGCAGCGATGGCCACTTTGCGCAGACTTATTCCCGCACTCAAGAACTGCGCGACAAATATTTCCCATCCGTTTCAAAGATGGAAAAGGACACAAACAGGTGTATTTGGAACAGGATTATGCTTTTGTCTTGGGGGCGCTGTCGCGTACTACTGCTACGACCGCACTGGAGAGTTCAGGAAACTCGGTAGTGTCCAGAGTTTTGCTCCCTTGCTGCAAACAGTAGCTGCCAAAGAAAAGGTATGCCAACTGAGTGTATGCACGCTATGTCGAATCCTCCTACTCCTCCTCCTGTCACTAAACCCAGACTGCATGTGATTTCAAACACCTGCGCACTTTAATAGCATGTATTGAGCCAACGTGTTAACGTGATAATCCCATTTTGTCACCTGTTACGCATTGTTTCTCCACGATATTCAACACCGCGTTCTCGCTGTCTCCTTCACGTGAACACACACACGTAGACGTAAATGGGACTCTACAGGAATCAGTGGTGTAGTCTACGTAGAACGCGGGTATACGGAGTACACCCACTTCAAAATTTCAGGGATTTCAGTATACCCACTTCAAATTGATTGATCCATTATTTTGAATAGCATAAATATATACAGTACCCTCTTAAAAAATGCTCAAATATACAGTATACCCACCATAAAAAAGTAGACTACACCACTGCAGGAATGCCCACTGATTCTTCGCTTGTTCAGAACGTTGTGCAGCCAGTGCACTGTTCAGGGCTGACCTCCCAGTTTTCGTCTCGCACATAGACTGGACGCGCGCGTCGTGTTGTCGTTGATCATGCAGGGTCGGCATGCTGCCAGCCAAGTCGGTCAGATGTTGGCTCAGCAGTTGTAAATATAGAAACATGGTCTGGGCATGTTTTCAGAGCTGTTAGGGGAATTAAACCCGTTCGCAGACCTGTGACAGTCAGATTCGTCACAGTATATGGTGACTAGACAGTCACGGCACCAATGACTTTTGTAAGTCTGGAGATTCTCATTGAAGTAATTCATGAAGCTTGTCCTAAAAAACGACTTGTTTGTGAACTAGAATTAAAAGAGTAATTGCAAGTGGACTTTTCAATGGAAATTATCCAATATCTACCTGTTGGTATAGCACATATTAGAAATCAAGCCAAGCCCAAGCCCAACTGGGAAACTCCAACTCCCATTGTCATTGTGACACAGCACTCCACAGCACACAAGTGTTAACTTTACTCTGCACACAACTAAATTGCTTTTATGCCTCACCCGTGCAAGGGGGCAGCCCCCATTGGCTCCCCTGGGGAGCAGTGCGGCAGGACGATACCATGCTCAGGGTAGCTCAGTCATGGAGGAGGATGGGGAGAGCACTGGTTAATTACTCCCCCCACCAACCTGGCGGGTCGGGAGTCGAACCGGCAACCTTTGGGCTACACATCTGACACCCTAACCGCTTACCCATGACTGAGAAATGAGAAATGAGCAGTGCAGTACAACCAGAGAAATTACAATAGAGGTACAACCCATTGATGGCCCTTTTCATGTTTTCTGGAATTACCCAAGATGCAATTATTGCGTGGACTGAGTAACGGATGGATGGCAGCACTCAAAAGAGAGAAAAGAAAACTAAAAGAAAAGAAAAAAAGGAACAGTCATCCCACGAATGGCATACTTTGCAGTACTTTGTTCTTTTATGGCAGATTTGTTGAATAATGGTCGTTGTGGGAGGGTGTTAAAACACTTTCATCAAACATAGGCCAACATGATATTGTTACTTCACTCATACAGTTGATTTATCATCGTTTAGAATGTATTTGGTCCTAGAGCATTCTGTAAATGTTCAAATAACACTGCTATTTTTTTACTGTAGCTGAAAAGCAAAGCCTACTTTTGCAAGCTTGGGTCTGTCAACCCGAAAAGTCTTCAACATTAGAAATTGCATTACGTATTCATCTGAACGACACTGGGGATTTTTCAGGAAGAATCTAGGGGGAGACAAAGAAATTGTTCCTTGGCGCAGAAAGGAGAAATCCCTTGTACTGTATTTGATCTGAAATGGCTCAAAATGTCTGAAGACTCTATTACAGCGTAGCCTATTTTCCTGCTTTATGGATTGTTGCCAATCCCAGCCCTGTATCAGCATCACATTTATTGTACCATAGTTACAGATGTTGCATACATTGTTAATGGGACACTGTGTAAGATTTTTTGTTGTTTATTTCCAGAATTCATGCTGCCCATTCACTAATGTTACCTTTTTCATGAATACTTACCACCACCATCAAAGTCTAAGTATTCATTATGACTGGGAAAATTGCAATTTTCATACATGAAAAGGGGGATCTTCTCCATGGTCCGCCATTTTGAATTTCCAGAAATAGCCATTTTTAGCTGCAAAAATGACTGTACTTGGGCCATACTCGAAAATAATAGTTTATTATTTCGTAAACTTTCATGAAAAGATCAAATTTGGCAATAGGCAGCCCAGTTTCAATGAGCAGCATAGTTGCAGTACCTTTTTTGACCATTACCTGCACAGTGTCCCTTTAACTTTTGGCTTGAAATAACGTGGGCTTACCTCCAAAATTTCACACTGGCCAGATTCATTGCATTGTCGAAACTCAATGACTTTCCTCTGAAATATTGACACACCATTTTTACCTCTGCCAAGGAGGTTATGTTTGTGTGTCTGTCTGTTTGTCTGTCAGCAGGATAACTCAAAAAGTGATGCACGTTTTTTGATGAAAATGATTTGGATGAAATTATTTAGATCAAAAAGATTCTTCACCATTGCGGGATAGGGCGAATTTCGACATTCCAGTTTATAACTCCACAAAACAAGAAAGAAAGACTTGAAAAAAAATAGGGTGTTACATAGTCAACTGTTCTATCAAACAGCTTCCTTGGCAGAGGTCTGCATTTCTAGTTTTACCATGCACTGGTTGGAATTGGTGAGCAGTGCTGAGGAGTGGTGGAGGCAGCTAGTTTGTGAGCCAGGGACAGGCGAAGGGAGGCAATGCAAGGGGAGAGAAGCAGGAGGAGTGCAGGGGGAAGAGAGGAGGGAGAAGGGGGGTAAGAATTGGACATAACCTTGACTCGCGGATTGAGATGGAGGAATTCAGAGGGGCTGAGGTAATCGGACCCGCCGGCTTGGCAGGCGGTGGTGACATTTGATCGGGGTAATAATTAGCCGACCCACACATTCCCAGGCCTTGTTTGCATGGTACCAGTCGGCCTGGCACGGTACCTAACACAGAAACACACACACACACACACACACACACACACACACACACACACACACACACACACACACACACACACACACACACACACACACACACACACACACACACACACACTGTCACTCTCTCTCTCTCTCTCTCTCTCTCTCTCTCTCTCTCTCTCTCTCTCTCACACACACACACACAGACACACACACACAGACAAACAGACCTACACACACACACGCACACACTGGACGATAGATTAGCCTTGCACTTCACACCATGTTTTTATGTGCCATTGTATTTTGTATACCTAATGTGTCTGTAAGTGGTGGTCACCAGTGTGTCATTTGTCGATATTTGAGTTTACGGCATTCAGCTGAAATGTGAAGTCTGTGAGAGTGAGTGTACAGTAACAGCTTCTAACAGGTCAGATCAAGATAGGCATCTTCTGTTCTGTGTGGTAATCGTTAATCTGAAGGTGTATTAACCATTTGCTCAGTGTTGTGTCTTTCTTTTTTTGTGGTCTATGCAAACACGGTGTTCTTTAATCTTTGGGATTTGTTAGACAGCACTTGGAAACATTTGCGTAAAGTAGTATACTACTGGATATATCATAGTCTGCCGTATTAGTTCAATAATTGTGGGCCTGCATTCATGTAACTATTTATCAACAAAAAGGACCAGCATGTGTACAATGTTTACATTAAAAAAAACTATATTACTGAGAAAGAGCAGAAAAAAGTATGCGCTAAATGTTATTACATTTACATTACATTACATCGCATTTGGCAGACGCTTTATAACCAAAACGGCTTACAATCGAGGACATAATCATAGCCAACATAATCGTAATGAATCGTAACGAAATTGACAGATTGGGCAGACAGGGTTTTATCCACCCACACGTTTGGTGATGAGTTTGAATTCCAGTGTTTCGGGGATACGTTTGAATCCCAGTGGTGCCGAGATGTAGTCTTGTGAAGAATATGATTTTTTTTGCATGGCGGGTTGGTCTAGCCTTGCACCATAGGGGATAATCGTGTCTGGGCTGTGAATGTAGTCTGGATCTTTCCTCTGATTACAATACTGACTAGGTTTGGCCCTGCCGTGGCCTAACGGTAGGGCACTGGGTCACTACGCTGGCGACTCGGGTTCGATTCCGGCCCGGGTCATTTGCCTATCCTTCCCCGTCTCTCTCTCTCCATTCATTTCCTGTTTATATG
>NC_085879.1:20540712-20548212 GCF_034702125.1 Engraulis encrasicolus
AGTGATTGTAAAAAAATGAAAAGGGGAGATACAAGGTTTCTGCTGACAGTGACGATATGCAGATACAGTATGTATCAGAATTGATAGAGCCACCGCTCATTCATACATGAACCATAGTTATAGCACTTCATACTGCTATTAAGCCTGTGGCGACAATCTTGAATTCAGTCTTGAAAACCACACCTTTCCTAGGATCAGACTTTAGAGTTTTACTATTATTTTAGTCATTTAGGAGGTCCAACGATACTAGAATCCATAAAAAACCTGTTGCATCTTTTTTTTCTATGTATGCGTGTTGGCCCCTCTAAGAATACTAATCAGTGATTTCATTTTTCTTTTTTTTTTATCTTCCCCAGAAAGACAATGCAAGTCCATCTCCAAACAGGTGGGTCATGTGTATATATTTCTTTATCTGATACATATATCATGAGCTTTCCCCACTCTGCCAGATGTGCTTTAAGTCTCACTCCTCTGCCATATGGGCCCTATATCCTTTGAGGCTCTGCCTTTGTCTTGCTTACTTAAAAGGATTTGGAGAGGATGCTGTCAGACACGCCGCCGGTTGGAAAGGGAACCTCCACATTTTTCAGGAACCTTCATGACAAAGGTAAAAGCATGGATGTTCCATTACTAGACTTTAATGCTTTTTAACCATTTCACCAGATGACAAGTGACAAATATTGGGGCCTCCATAAGCCGTCATTGTTTATATTCATTAAATTCACTAAAAAGCGACATTAAATAACACTCTGTTGTTTTTCAAAATAATGTTTCCAAAACTATTTTAGCGTATTACCACTGTATATTCCTTTGAAAGGAACTTCTTAATTCTGAATGTGGTGCACCTCTGCGTAGTTCAAATGACAATGTCAAATGACAACAGTTCTGCTTTCAACTTGTACCGTAGTGAGCAGTGCAGGGAGTAAAACAACACTGTGTTGCTGTAATAGCACGCTATACCCATTCATTTTGACAACCTAAGACACAGATAGACACTATTATAAGCTGGTTATCATCCGTGACCAAGCTGTAATGTTGCATGTTTTTTAATCTTCTTTTGTTCTTCTGAAGAGTTCCACAGGTGAAACCGCGTGCAATTGGCTGCCCATGGCGGTGTTTTACTTTGAAAAATCAAACAATCAGGATATTTAAAAACACATTGCATGGTTGCGTAATGTCAAATAGATTGTTGTTACTGTAGTTTTATTCGTGTTTTGACAGCTGTAAAGTGCGCCCTTGTCCAAAGCTCCACGTGGGACCCATGTTTGTCTGTTTTGAACTGGATCGGAAGGACTCAGGACTCAAGATGAAGTTATAAACCTAATCTTATCTTCTGATCAATCTAGTCATGCTGCGACTTTGCTCTCGGGCAAGAGAGCGCTATGTGGACGGATATACAGTATACCCTACAGTTGTCAATGTGCCATGCTCGCCACATATGGCGATATTCATTAACACTTTCTATGAAGGGGTCTACATAAGGCTGTCATGACCTGGCATTAGAATGATATGACCTATGTTAGGATTCAGGAATATTAATGACACATTACCAATGTTTATGACTGGCATTTGGTTTTTGAAATGTTTTTGGGGTGTCATGGCATTCCAAAAACTGAGTAGAGTAGGGTATAGTAACTTTATTGATCCCCAGGGGGAAATTCAACTAAACTGAGTGACTCATTATGATAACATCATCAACATCAACATTAACAATGTGTCATTAATGTTCCTGACATGGGTAATGTCATTCTTATGACCAGTACATGATATATTTATGTAGACCCCATCAGAGAAATTGTTACCACAGAGAGTAGAGAGAGAGAGGTTCCATTAGCCCATTGTTTCCGGGTTCTATTATTGCAAGGGGGAGAGGGGGGAAATCCCCCTTTAGGCAGACCTAGGCAGACCTAAGGACTGTTCTATTCAATGCTAGGAGTATTATGACACGCGCCTTTAGGCAGACCGGAACCTGGTCATGTTAGGTGCCCATAGCAACCTATTACAATGGCATATCTCTATATACTTAAAGACTCTCTGATGTTACCCAATATTCATGAACCCAAAGTACATACTGTACAATTAGTCTGCTTGGCAGGCATGCATTACGATGCAGGGGTGAATTTCTCAAAACCAAAGTTGTTTACTACATTAGCTACTTTGATGTTTTCAATGCATTTTCCCATTGGCAACTACCAAAGTTACTAACAGACTGACAACTTCTCTTTTGAGAAACTCACCCCAGAAATGGCCAGTGCAGAAAGGCTCAGCTCTTGTATTTGGTAGTACTTTATAACTGACAGGTGTGGCACCAGTGGTTGTTCACCTTAGACATACTGAACAACTTTCATACAGTATGTGTATTCACCAATCCCTTCGTAACACAGAATGGATGATACTACAGAACCACGCATAAAATAACTGCAATTTTTTTCAAACTTTACAATATCCATCAATATACATCAAGTTCCTCACAGTAACACATTAAAGATGCTAGATGTAATGTGTGAATACCAAACATTTGGGGACACTTCTGTGTAAGAACCAGCATTTGTGAAGCAGGAAAAATATGATAAATGTAACGTTTGAGGTTCAATCAAATAAAATTTAGGTCAAAACCCCAACCTAACCCACTCTGTTTTTCCCAGGAATAAAAAAACATCTCTGTGTCACGTGAGATGAGATGAGTGTATGCTCGTATGTACGTAAGCACCAGCATCTGCTCTGTGATAAGGGACCTATACTACAACGCTAGTTCAGGAGTAAACCAGGTTAAGTTAACAGGTAAATCATCTAATATAAGAGCATGGACTCCTCTCCAGGCTCTTCTTTTAGACGATTTTCGTCTTAACTTAACCTGGTTTACTCCTGAACCAGCTTTGAAGTGTAGGCCCATGGTGGGTGTCGTAAGCCGGACTTCAAGCAAAGAGTGAGATGAGATGGTGGTGGGGGGAGGTATATAGGAAAGCTTCTCTTCTTCTCTTTTGAAGACGAGCAGAGGCTTTGAACTGATGGGTGTTGAGACTTGCCCATATTTTTGCAGACCTCCCAGAGGCTTGCCTTGCCACACCATGGACATGTGAATTAAAGGATTAGATTACACGTCCAACTCTACCAGGCAGGGTCAGTCCCTTAGAGAAGACTCTGGAGACATGAAAAACATTGAGAGGGAGAGAGAGAGAGGGAGAGAGAGAGAGAGAGAGAGAGAGAGAGAGAGAGAGAGAGAGAGAGAGAGAGAGAGAGAGAGAGAGAGAGAGAGAGAGAGATATGGTTTCCCAGCAGATGTAGGGACTATTTTTTATTTGTATGGACTTTGTATGGGCTTTAATGAGCCGTTGCAGTTTCAGACAACTTCATAACTTATTATTCAGGTACATTTATTCAGTATTTATCCGTGGGATTCCAGGAAATAAAACAATGTAAACAGGCCCTTATACAAATGTGATCAAGAATAAATGATGAATGAATGATGAATGAAGTGGCGGGATCCTGGACTCTCCTCTCCCTCCTCCCCTCCTCCTCCTCCTCCTCCTCCTTCTTCTTCTTCTTCTTCTTCTTCTTCTTCTTCTTCTTCTTCTTCTTCTTCTTCTTCTTCTTCTTCTTCTTCTCCCCACAAAATGCAGGGAAATTTGCTTAGTGATGGGAGAGCAGGGTATGTCACATGCACCACACAAAGAGGTGCTTGTGATGACGGACCATCACTACTACTAACCAACAACTCACCACAACTCTCCTTGGATTGGCCAACAACAGCACTCTGTTAGTAGTCTCAGAACTGGACACATGGCCTGGAGGCAGTTACCACCAAAGGTGTTTCTCACCGCTTCCCTCTTTGTTCCCTCTTAACAGAGAAAGGCAAAGCAAAAACAGCAAAGCAGCACCATCATACCAGAGCCCCCTTTTCCCATAACACTCAGAGCAGTCACCCAGAACTATCTGAGCTCAAGTCCCTATCATCTTCGGGCAGACAATAGCCGGCGGAATGCTTTCAGTGACAAGAGAGAGACAGCTCCACTAAGACCTGGGCAGCGAGGGGCTGACAGTTGTTCCTCCGCCTCCTCTGTTCAAACAACAAAAAGGAGCTTGTACGTAAAGGGGGGCCCCCATATGGACAGGCCTATACTCCAAACACCCCTACGCTACCCTACTCTACCACTACCCTACCCCACCCTATCCAAGCCTTTTCCATGCTCCAGCCTTCCCCACAACTAGCCTAGCCCTCCCAACACCCCTACCCAGGGAAGTCGACAGGGGCGCAGCAAAGGGGTCAGTTGTCCTGGGCTCAGAGAGAAGGGGGGCCCAGAATTGGGTCCTCAATACATTGCATGTATTGGATGAGGGGGCCCTTTCAGAATGTTTTGTCCTGGGCCCAGCCAAAGCTGTCAGCGGCCCTGCACCTACACTACTCTACTCTACCATTTACCCTACCCCACCCTACTCTATCCAAGCCGGTCTCTGCTCCAGCCTTCCCCACAACTAGCCCATACATCGCGCATCTTCAATCAGTGTCAAATCAGGAAAAGAATGTTTTACGCCATGGCTAAACAAACACCTGGGAGTGGGAGAGAGAGAAAGAAAGACAGAGAGACACAGAGAGAGAGAGAGAGAGAGAGAGAGAGAGAGAGAGAGAGAGAGAGGAGGGAGAGACAGAGAGAGAGAGAAGGAGGGAGAGACAGAGAGAAGAAGGGAGAGAGGGAGAGAGAGAGAGAGAGAGAGAGAGAGAGAGAGAGAGAGAGAGAGAGAGAGAGGGACTCAGAAGCTGGCTGGGAGTCGACAGGCTTTAATTTTGTTTGGGTTTGTGTCTGGGTTGTCCGCCTTGGTCACTCACTCCAGTTGTAAAGTTTTCTCTTTTTTTGTTTTGTTTGTGTGAAGACAACACCGAGCACGACTCAGAGAGGCACCTTCTTAGATCTTTATCGATGCGGATGAAAGGCTTACGAGACTTAGTGAGCGTTTTTGGTGTGTGTGTGTGTGTGTGTGTGTGTGTGTGTGTGTGTGTGTGTGTGTGTGTGTGTGTGTGTGTGTGTGTGTGTGTGTGTGTGTGTGTGTGTGTGTGTGTGTGTGTGTGTGTGTGTGTGTGTGCTTCTAAAAGATACCTGGTAATTTGATTCATTTCAAGGGAGTCACTTCGGGGGGTGAGGGGTGGGGGGGATGTGTAAACACTTTTTAAGCCAGTCCTCCTAACCAAACATTTAAACAACATTTGTGTTTTCTTTTGTTGTGTCTTTTGTGTTCTTTAGGGATCATCAGTTACACAGAGTATCTCTTTCTGCTGTGCATCTTAACAAGTCAGTACCTTTCATCAAAGCACTCATGTTCCCTCCGCTTTGCCTTGCCTGGCCTGGCCTCACTTTGCTTCAAGTTTTACTCTGACAAATGTCTGAATTTACGAGACCCCCCCCCCCAACTCACAAAGACAGTTGGCATGAACACGATCACCTGAGTTTGTTGACCGCTCATGCTATATCAAAGTCATATCAACGTCAATATGACTTTAATTGTTTATTAATAAACAAACAAGTGAGTGTCTTTCATCAAAGCACTTTTTGTTACTGCTGGTGCAATTTTCCTCAAGTTGTCTGAATTTATGAGCCCTTGAATGCCCAAAGACTGTATAAAGTCTGTTGCATTTGTTTGTTGACCACTCATGTTAACATTCACACACAGATACTACTGCCATGTACCTACTGTAAATTGGTACAAATCTAGAACTGGAATGCTGCCTTTGTTTTGCAGGACAATTATAAACTTTCTAAGATACAATATGATACTGTAAGTGTAAGGGATCTTTTTCTGGTATTGTTTTAGGTACAACAATCTGAAAACAAACTTTTGTATCCCACTGTCGTACACAACACAAGCTACATTATATTTAAAAGCGGATACATAACTGTTACTGCTCCAGCGACAGGTTTAGAACCAGTGGTACTTTCATCTTATCAAAGTCAATGTTTCTTTGCTTGTCTTTAATGCCACACCTCATCTAAGACCTCTGTCTTTTTAGAACCTCACGCAGGCATCCGAATCGCATTCAATATGTTTGATGTTGATGGCAACGCGGTTGTGGATAAAAGGGAGTTTTTGGTGGTAAGTGTTTTCAACAACTTTACACATGAATTTAAATATATTAATTGGATGGCCTCAATAGGATCCTTTTTTGAAGGTAATTTCTTGATGGGCATATCATAGGCTAATGTGTCCTCCTTGAAAATGAGCAGATGGTCATTTGACCCCAAATGAAATAAAATGCTAAAATACTAAATAAATGAGCAATAAAGTATGAGTATATACAAAGATTCTAATTCACCCAGGTCATTTTATATAACGAGTTTAGTCTTGAATGAACTTAAGCTTGCAGACATTCCACTTTTACGTAGTGTTTTAGGTTGTCTGGAATCAACTTCTTGCATTCCCTACATCAAACCAGGGGTGCGTTTCTTGAAAGCATAGCTGTTAGCTGCCAGTTAGCAACTTGGGTAGTTGCCAATGGGAAATTACATGGCAAACAACAAAGTAGCTAACGTAATTAGTAGTGGTGTCAACAATAATCGATTCGGTGATGCAATGCAATGCGGGGCATGGACGATTCAATTAAATGCGGCAAGTTCCAGAATCGATGCGGCAAATTTTTAAAGTTTTTTTTACTTACCGTGGATATTTCAGGAGTAAATGAATGTTAAATTAAATAAAAGCACTTCAAAGCATTGAAAACTGCAAGACTGATACAGAAAACAGCCAATAAAATGTTGCTCAGTATCTGACATCATGTATTGCCTCATGTATTGATGAAACATTTGCTTCGCTTTCAGTAGAAATGCATTACAATGCATCGTAGAATTGAATTGAATTGAATCGAATCGAATCGCTATCTCTCTAATCAGAATCGAATCGAATCGTGAGGGCAGTGCCAAAGCACACCACTAGTAATTAGCAAACATGCATTTGAGAAATGCACCCCAGATCTGAAGAAGCTCCTTGGAAGCGAGGAGTGAAAACGTAAAGAGGATGTCCATTTGCTTAAAGTTAAACTCTTTGGATACTGCAAATGAGGTCACAGGGCAGGAGCTCAGACTGACTTTATTCATGTATGAATATCTCTTCCCTTGCAAGCTGGAAGATATCTTCCAGAGGAAAGCTGACAAAAGGGAGAGAAGAGAGGAATCCGAAGGTGTTGCCCAACAGGTGAGGCCCTTATGTAATGACGTCTCTAATAGGACATCAAACACTTGGTGCTCGTCTCTCCCTCGTAACCATCCGTAACGGTATTCTTTCCATTGCGATCAGGTATTTTCCATGATGTTTCTTGGACGTTTAACAATTACACTAAATCGCACCTGGACTGAATTTTTGTATTGTATGTATTGCTTTGTGTGCTTTCCCCAATCTGAAGAATGCGATTTGCAACACAACTTGGAGGATGTTGGTATGGGTTGCTACGTTAAATAATAAAGTTGAGTTGTCGTGATGGATATTTTTATGTCATGTTTGTATAGGCTACAAGAC
>NC_085879.1:20550712-20730712 GCF_034702125.1 Engraulis encrasicolus
ACACACACACACACACACACACACACACACTGCCTGTCACGAGAGGGAACAGCTCCTTTTCAGGCAGACAAGCGACTTTTATTCTGGCGGAAAGCATGACGACCCGCTTTTAAACAAAAAAAAGGTTTCTCTAAGATGTACTGCCTCTTTTCTTAGCATCTTTGTAACTAAACAACCAACACACACACACACACCCACACACACACACAAACACACAGGCATGCACACACACGCACACAGAGATAGTCTGTGGGTAGAAGCCCCACTGTGCACAAACACATAACACCAATTGCTCATTAAATGGCAGTGATTAAGTACAATATTAAAAGTAAACTCCCTATTTACAAATAATATGACAGGCACAACAGGGCCGCAGGATTCTCCCTAATTGCCTGTCGTGTTGAGCTGCAAATCTTGTTTAGTTAAGCTCTAGGAAGTGCTGCCGGCGTTTTTTTTTTATGTGTAATTCACAAACCGCTATTTAGGTCTTTCCAGCCAGACGCATTAATATGA
The DNA here is from genome assembly GCF_034702125.1 of Engraulis encrasicolus. Taxonomy (NCBI): domain Eukaryota; kingdom Metazoa; phylum Chordata; class Actinopteri; order Clupeiformes; family Engraulidae; genus Engraulis; species Engraulis encrasicolus. Next base: position 20,551,226 of record NC_085879.1, read on the forward strand.
CAGCCGACAATGGGGAAAGACTGTGCTGAGCAGCTCCAAGGTGCAGTCTGGGGTAATGCAGTGCTCCAGAATCGCAGGGGGAACATGGGGCGCATGTCCCCCGTAAAAGTCCGCAAAGCATGAATTCTGAATTATATCTCCATTTTAAAAAATACCCTGAATTGGGGGCGTGGTGGCTCGATTAGCTAAGATGCTGTACCATTACGTCGGCGATCTGGTTCAATTCGGGTCTAAGGTCCGATCCTTCCCCTCTCTCTCTCCCACTCACTTCCTGTCAATGTCTCGCACTGTCATGTCCTGAATAAATGTGTAAAATCTCAAAAACACATCTTTAAAAGAATACCCTAGATTATTTGACCTATTGCAGAGTTGCATACAGAACGAAAAATCACTAGTGTGTTTCCCCCAATCATGACATCACATCTGTATTCCTGGGGCTAAGGTTGTTGCTTTTGTTAGGACATGACTTGCACCCAAAATTAATCATGGCAAACGTAATCAGAGTTTTTAAGAAAGCTTTGTGTTAACACCAACACTATCTATCACTGGTTCATTTCTAGGTGTGGTTCAGAAAGTTTGCAGCATGTTTTGTTTTTGTGTCTTTGGTGGAACAGATTTTGATTCTAAGTGAAGTAGGCTATTATCATCCCTGTTTAGATGGAAGTTGATGTGTTGGTATTGGTAATAGTTGTGAATAGCTATGCTGAACTTTAATACCCTCTTATGGTACTATAAGTGATATGATATAGATGTAGATAATATTGTTTTAACTCCTCAGACATGGCTCTCTAAAATTCCAAATGTCCAAAATTAAAATGACCAAGTCATTTTGCATTACTAACCTTTAAGAGTGTACCGTCACACCGGAATGTTCGGGCAGTGAAAGTTCTATAGAATTCTGGGCGTCATTCAATACAATATGGAATTGTAGAATCTTGCATTGTTATAGAACGCATTCTTTTTATAGAATGCTCAAAAACCCACACTCTTAAAGGTTAAAGGCGCTGTATGATGTATGATAGTAGTGTAGCACTATGGTAGTGAAGTCTTCTCAACAACTGTGCATTATGAGGCGATGATATTTCGGTCATTGTCAGGTGATCACTTGATTAGGTAGCAGTTTGAGCCTGCACATTTAAAAGGATTTCTTCAAATGGTGGGCCCTCAAAAACACCCAGGCCCCTGCCATAACTACACCTGGAATATATTCAAGATCTTCAATATTCTCTTTGCCCGCGTTGAGTGGTGTCCTCTACTATACTCTACTCTACTCTATTCTACTCTACTCTACTCTACTCTACTCTACTCTACTCTACTCTACTCCACTCTCTACTCTCTACACAGTGCTTGCCTTATGAACTATAATAGACCAATCATGACGGCAGAACACAGTGTTTGCCTGCCGTGCCCATCAAGCCCCGTACCAACCCAAGTCATGAATCTGGGCCATGAATCTGGCCTGCCTCTGTCCTCTTCTTACAACTTAAACTCTGTGTGGTGAGTCATGGAATGAGTTTGAATGAGCTTAGCACGATGACAATGCAGGTTGAACACCAATCGTTGATTCCACAGCTTTGTCCATGGTGCGAGCCCAGACTATATTTCATGCTTGCCAGGCTAACATAGTGCACTATGCAACTGTGCATCTTCCGGTTTCTTTTGCCCTTTCTGGAATGGCCCTGGCCCTGGCCCTGGCCCTGAGCACTGAGCACAGTCAGTATTTTTTTCCTGAAGGGCATGCGTGCGTGTGTGTGCGTGCGTGTGCGTATCTGTGTGTAGGTGGATGGGTGGTAAAGGGATGGTACCCAAGTGAAACTCAAAAGCATGTTCTTCTTCTCACTCCCTCATACCTCTCTTAATCCCGGATTGGCACATGGACACACTCACACACACACACACGCACACACACACACACACACACACACACACACACACACGCACACGCACACGCACACGCACACAACACACACTCACACGCACAGTTCGCTCACTGAATTCCATACTGACGAGGCGGACAAGCAAATGGGCGGCGAGCGAGTGGGGGCGACGCACGCACGCACACACACAGACACACACACACACACACACAGACACACACACACACACACACACAGCTAGCTCTCTGCATTTCGTGCCAATGAGGCGAACAAGCAGGCGAGTGAGGGCTACACACACACACACACACACACACACACACACACACACACACACACACACACACACACACACACACACACACACACACACACACACACACACACACACACACACACAGGCTCTCATCTGGCGTAGGTAGTGCCTTTCATGTCTCCCTCCATGTCTCACTGCTAGGTAGTTATCATACCTGGAATGTCTCATCATTCCTTGGACCGGCTGTCTGTGTTGATTGTTTTTCTTTTTTTCTCTCCCCCTCCCTGTCGTCAACAACACGAGGCTCAACAATTCGTCGTGACAGGCTTGCCTGACTCGTTGAAAAACCCTCTCGTTGACGTCTAACATGAAGGACTTGGCAAGCCCCAGAGAACATTTTGGGGTTTGTCGTTCCATAGAGATAAAAGCGCGGGTTGTGTAAATACACGTTGCAAAACATGATCACTGAGGTACTACAGTGCTACTTGCTATATTTTAAAATAGCTTTTAGTGGTTTTCTGTTTATGAAAATAAATGCACATAGTAGGTAAGTTGTGTATGGGTGTAAAACATGCAAGCACATCCAAAATGTTTCAACTGGGTGCAGGACTAAAACAGTCAACAAATGTGCAAAAGAAATGTCTGCTTCCACCATGCTTGTGTTTTGGGTCTCTAAAACTCTTTCCTTTGGCCTATTGTCAACTCAAGACACCTGCCAGCATTGCAGCCAGCAAGGGCAACTGAGGTCTACTTAGGAATAGAACATGGGGGCAAAAACATGCAAACACATCCAAGATTTTGGTAACACTTTATATGTGACTTATAAGACATATGTTATGCAAATCCAATCATTTGTTTAGCATGTACTCACAAGTTCCGTTCATTGCCAATGAATCTTTTATCATTTATATAATTTGAATAAGAATCTAGTGGACAGTTAACACATTGCTTGTAAGTCACATATACAGACAGTAATAGAGGATGTAAGTGTTACTAAGATTTTTAATTGTTAGCAGGACCAAAACACAATCAATATATAAGCAAAAAAGCCAGACATGCTTCAACCCCCTCCTCAGGAGTACTCCTCCTCAGGTATACTTTCAAACTCTAGACACCTGCCTACGGCTAGGGCCAATGGAAGTCTACTGGGTCAAAGCTTGTGGTATGTGTCTTTGTTTTAATGTAGGCCATTACACATTAACTGGGAAAGTTGTAAAGAAACATTGAGGTTTATAGCCAACTTTTTATGGTTATGTGAAACAATATTGAGAATTGCCGTCAAAACAAAGATTTTACAACATTTCTTGAACTCGTGTTAAAGACCTCTTTAAAAAAAAACTAGGACGGAGATATGGTATGAGGGAAAACACTTGCTCCACAGCACTATCTGACACGATCCACAGGGCATTTTACATTTCACTTTTGTGCTTTCTGCAGTTCCATCAGAGCAGTTTTAAAGTTAAATGAATATCTCAGCAGCTTTTTATTTGTTTAATTAAATGTTTCTACAGCCTGCAGAGGAGAAAATGGTCAACACGACCCTGATGGTGCACTTCTTTGGACAGGACGGCAAAGGAGCGCTGAACTTCGAGCACTTCTACAGGTAGGTGGATGGCTGCTGCTCTGGAGCTCAGTTCAGATATTTCACTAATTTACTACGTATTGTAGTGTAAAGAGCAAAGAAATGCACCAAAGGAGAGTTAAACTTCAAGAATTTCTACAGGTTGGTGGACTGCATACAGTTCATATGCACTGGACAAGGCAGAGGCAGAGTCGCACATGCTCCTGCTTGTTCACTACCTATAACTGTGAAAGGAACAGAGCAATGCAATTAGTCATTTATTGTGAACCATATTGTGAACAAGAGTGTTTCCGACATGGCCTGAAGTCAAGCTATTCATTAAATTACAAATTGACCAGCTGTACAGCTCCGTATTAGCATAAAACCTACTGGCTGGCCTGCTGAAGTTTGCTTTTTGTCATGCACCAATGATAGCGCTGAACGGTAGTCATGATGCAATGCATTCTCAATGTGATGCACACTCAGTGGTTGAGGTGACTTCTGGCTAGGAGAGACCATTTTATGCTTCCATTCACCTACGACGCTGACCTGTTCCCTCTGGATGAAGTATAAAACAAATCCTGTTAACTGTCCATGCCACATGCAACAATTCATTATCATGTTTCAGTCATAGTGATCTTCAGTTGAGTACAGAAAAGTCACCAAAAGAGGGTTGATGTGACAAAAACTATTCAAAATCCAGTATTAATTCAACACCCTAACATCATTTTCTTTTTTTGGTCCCTGAGTACTCAGTAAGTGTTGAAATAACACTGTTTTTATTGTAATAAATATGATGCATGTGGAATGGACAGTGTATGGGATTTCTCTTTCACTTTTGAGTGATAACTTTGCCTTGGTTATATCCACCACGCTCATACGAATTTAGAAGTGTGAAAAAGTGCTCTATATTAAAGGGGTCCTCTATATTAAAGGGGCTTTTTCATGTCCACTACCCATTTATTGGGTTACACAGCATCTGTTGTATGTAAAAGCTTGGTGAAAGCTGCATTTCACAAATTGGCCTCTTGGGGGAGAATTTCTCTGCCGCAGGAACGCTATATCTCAACTGCCAGAGAACGCATGGTTGGGTTTTCAACATGCTATAGCTTTTGTTTCCTGTACGGGTCTACGTCATGCTATACCTAACATTGCTGCTTATGGGATGGAGTGTTGACGATGTCACAGACCATTTACTAATTGCAGAGACAGTAGACCCAATGCGCATTTGTTAATAGCAGTCACATAGCCTATCTGAATTTGACAGTATTGTGATGAGATGTATCCTAATTGTGAATACACCACTCAGTGTACAAGAATAGTGTAGCCTACAAGGATAGTGTAGGATTTCGCCATCCACAAGTTTATTCCATTACGCATGTTTGTTTTTTCTTTTTTCAATTCATAAATCGCCTCCGTCAAATAGGCTACTACAGCATCGGTCTAGGATGTAGGCTACACTCACCTGTGGCTGAAGTTATATATTTTTTTGTTTGATTATGATATCAAAGCTACATTTTACATTGATAAAATACCGGTAGGTAGGCCTATGGCTAACGGGTCAGACACAGTTGAATGAGGAAGGTCGAAAACAGGCAGAACGCGTAAACTGTACTCTGATACTGTTGTGAGTAAACATTCTGAACTGAACCGAAAGGAACCAATTCTTTTGAATGGCTGGAACAGTGAGTTGGAGGAACAGTCTCTAGGAGGAGGAGGATAGTCAGTTGTCGTTTGTAAAAAAAACTAAAAATAAATGAAAGACCCAAATATCTCTTCTTAAATGCTGCTTAAGTGCTGAAATCTTTTTATCTCTGAATAAATATTTTTAAAAAGAACCAGGTGAGCCAGTCTTTTGAACGTCCCTTTGAAAGGCACAAGTCACTAAGATCTGGATCTCATCAAAGAGCCATAAATCCCATCTGTAATCTGGAGGGATTTATAATGGATTATAAAGATGCTGTATGATGCTGCTGTATAAAAGTTTATAAAAGTGTTGTAATGAGCCGTAACCATTTCAGCTGGGACAAAAAAGTTAAAAGGCAAGACTCATTTATATATTGTCCATGATATTTTGTTTCTCTGGGTTGCCCTGCCTGGTTTTCTCAGTTGCTCAGTGCTCATGTTACCCGTCCCTCTATATTGTTTCATGAACAACCTACAGACTACGGTTCTGGAGATTGAGTCCGTGAGTCCAAGGCCTTGTCCACCAGCCAGCTCATTACCGGTCCCTCCCTTTTACCTGTTTACCTGTAGCTTGATGGTCAAGCTGCAGACGAAGGTGCTGGAAATTAAACCTGATTTTAAACTGTTGTAATCTGAGAAGACCTTCCCATGCCTTCCTTACCTGTTCATTTATGCAGAACTCTTGCACACCTCCTTTTGCCTGGTGCCTCGGAGGGGAACCCCTGGGTCACCAACGTTAAAGACAACAAAGCTCCACAGCAATATTCGAAGATGGTCAATAGACCGATGCGTCGCTATGGGGCACCTAAGTCACGCCCTCTACTTCCTGGTTCATGGGGCAGAGGCAGTCAAAAAATAATTACTGGGCTCGAAAATTAGTGTTTTTTTTTTTTTACACCAATCCAAACCGTGGACCTCCACCTATGCACCACAAATCCAAAAATCACTCATTTCCAAGCCCAGTAATCATTTTTTGACTCCCTCTGCCCCATGAACCAGGAAGTAGAGGGCGTGACTTAGGTGCCCCATTAAACACTGCAATTGTGGATAGTGCGCGGGAGCTTCATTACCTGTTCACCTGTTCACCTGTGTACCTGTAGCTTCATGGACAACCTTCAGGCGGAGGTGTTGGAGATTGAGTTCCTGAGCCACTCCAAGGGCTTGCCCACCATCAGCGTGCAGGACTTTGCCCAGGTGCTCCTGCGCTACACCAACGTGGACGACGTCAGCAGTTACGTGGACAACGTGCGGAAGAACTTCACAGACGACAAGGTGGGGGTGTCGTGCCGAAAAGCGAGTCCCTGCCAGGACACGAGTGCCCTCATTGAAACCAATGGAAACCAATGACCAATTTTACAGATATTTTTTACCCATTTTTGCAGACAAATCCGACACAATTTAAGGAATTTAGGAAAGCCTATCAATAAAGCATCTGCATTCCTTCTGGAAGTACCACAAACAGCTGGTTACAATTTCAGTATTATTTCCATAAAATAATCGAAGAATTGTCATAACAAATGTTACGGTTTCATTCAAATAGCTCATATTAAGTGGAAGACGAGTAATGTTTCATAAGCATATGTTTAGTTCATTAATTATGTAGTTAATTCTGCAAAAATGAGTGTAATTTTCTCTCCAAAAATGTCATTGGTTTCAATGAGGGCACTCGTGTTCTGGCAGGGACTCGCTTTTCGGCACGACAGGGGCACTTAGCTGGTCGTTCATACAGCACATGACTGCAGAGCCGGTTTTACAAATAGCCAGACTAAGCAATTGCCTAGGGCCCCACCAAATCTGCCCTCTGTGTGGGGTGCCAAAAGCGAGCCCCATCATAGTAAACATTAGCAAAAATAATACAGGAGAGTCCCATATCTATAGCTAGCCCCAAACAGCTTCTGCTTCACTTGCTTCACTCCAAAAGTTGTCACAGTATTTATGTAATTGATTATTCGGTGACAAAGTATGAAGTGAAGGGCATGAATGGCTATTCAGTGGTCAAATTGTAGATCTGGGATCTATTTTGTGTTATTTATGTCTATCAAACACGCACCAAAATTAAGATTTGGATTCAGATACTAGACCTAAGGCCATACATCTTGTATTTAGTTACTAACTTAAGATTAGTCTGTTATTTTATCTGTTATTAGTTATTTTGCTTTGTTTAATGCTGTGATGTCGATGCACTGCCTCTAATGCGTTGGTGACATTTTGATGGCGGCATGCACCACCAATTTCCATTTGGGGCCTGTCACAACAAAAAGGTTCTATTCTTTCTATCCTCTTCTATGGATCCCTTTCTATCCTCTCTATGGTTTATTTTCTCATAAACACTTATTTTACGCATGCAAGATCCTCCCATGAAAAGGGCTGTAAAAATGAAATCTCCCAGGCAAGTCAATGGGGCTTGTCGCGGAATTCACACCCTTATAGTTAAAACGACCAAAAAAACCTATTAACTGCTTCACCCCATAAGAAGAACACCATTTAACTCAGTCGCCTCATTAATCAGTGAGTGGCTGCTAATTGTTTTGGAGGTGGTTGAGCAAGAGACATAAAAACTTAAGCGCTTTTCGAGATGGATGAGTGCAGTCCAATAGCATAGATAGGCACCGCAGGGGATAATTTGCCAGGAGCTCGTGTTATGGGGACTGCGAGTGGCTCTCCTGTTTGTTTTTTGTTTGGGCAAGTATCGAGTTCTTTTTTAGGAAAGCCTTGCAAACAGGTTGACCCCTTCAGAAGAAAAAAAGCTACACTGCAGAGGTGATGACAGCTGGAAGTGTACACACACTGTGAAGAAAAGAGTGGATGGAAAGAGTCGGGTGGCACAAAAGAAAGGAGAAACAGCATTCACAAAATACATTTACACAGGGTTAAATGTAACACTTTTCTTATCACTGTAAAATTCACTTTAAAATCAAATTATTTTTTGGTCGAGGAAACTGATCCACACATATGTCTCAAAATCTTTGTGGACCTGTGTACTGGCCACTTCAAAACTTCAAGGCAGTAAGTGTGGAAAAGACTTTTGCTACTGTCATTTAAGGACAGTCTCAAAACCCTCTAGGTCGTCTGTGTGGACCCCTCAAGTCTTCAAGACTGAGATTTTGTAACGATGGGGCTATAATGGGTGTGTTTTCAAACATATCCGCCGTAACTATTAGCTTCCACTATCATGAATGGAACTGGCTACAACAGACATGGCAGGACAGCCAACAAGAAGTAAGAAACGTAATTTCAAATTCTTTGTATGACCAGTGCATGTAAAGAAATTGACACTTAAGCCGACTTGACTTGACTTGAACATTCTAAAACTGATAGCCCATTCTTTTCAATGTATTTTTGACGAAACGTCACTTAACATAACATAATGCATCCTGTGTAGCACCAGCCAAAGTGTAGAAAAGATTATATGCTACTGACTGTCAAAAGAGCCAACATTATCTGGGTGTGGACATCTTTTAGAGGTGGGGGTGTGGGGGAGGGGGTGATCTTTTATGTAGCCGTGCTGTGAGTGATTGCACCCCTCCGTTTGGCTTTCAACACCACGCATGGCACTCAAGTGGATGCTGAGTCATCTACTCAACTCCTTCTAACACTGACACACTTTTTCTCTTTTTTTGCTCTTTTTTTTCCTTTTGATGGACAGCTAAAGTGAGTGTGTGTACTATATATGTAGATATGTACAAATGGGTGATATGTAAGACTTGTGTGATGTCTATTTTGCTGGACATTTTCATTTCCTTCGGAACTACTTCTTACTGCAGGCCTATTCGATTGGCAGCATGAGGGCCACATGCGGCCCAGACGTGGCCCCCATCCCCCAGGTTTTGAGAATGCAGTACAACACATGATTTTCTTGAAAATTGCTTGCTTGTCTTGTATTTGAACTTTCAATGTTAGTAGCTTCTTTGTGCAAATGGGCTGAATTTCCAAATTCTTTTTCAAATTTGCTGGGGGAAAAAATCAACTACATTACAATAACATGGCTATGACATTACAGAGTACCTTAAGTAACAGATTAAGATATTGTCATTGTACTTTTTGAGGACAATAAGCCTATATAGCCCAGGCTCTGTGCTAAGAGGTTAAGTTTAAGGATTTAAGAACATGTTTTTAAAATTGTTTCTAGCCTACTGATTAGTGTCATTACCGCGTGGTGATGGCTGAAAATGTGCTGCTCAGCTGAAGTGCTTGCTTTCAAAATGAGGCCAAAATAAAATTGTAATTTGATAGCCCTGACTTACCTAAAATACCTTAGTTGTGAGCAATTGGACTTCAACTTGGACTTGAATTTGGAGTGTGAAATATTTTTCTACTGTCCATTTATTGTACTCTCCTATTACATAAATTCTGCATTCGACACTTAGAGAGTCGATTTTAGAACACTCGTGATGTTGGACTTATTCTCTGGGTGTTGAATTAACAATGCAACATTTTCTGTGCTCTGCCTTACAGGGAATCACTTTTGAGGAGTTCAGGACGTTCTTCCAGTTCCTCAACAACCTTGAGGATTTTGCCATAGCAATGCAGATGTACATCTTTGCCAACCGCTCTGTAGGTCAAGGTAAGGTAGCCTATCTGGTTAACTGTGTCGCGGGCGTCCGTAGATAATACTGTACAGTTACAAGCTTGTTGATCATAAAATTATGATATTGGGTTCGAAATTTAGCCACACCCTACCTTTCTCTAACTGTATCTCTCCCTCCCTCTCTCTCTCTCTCTCTCTCTCTCTCTCTCTCTCTCTCTCTCTTTCTCTCTCTCTCTCTTGCTCTCTCTTGCTCTCTCTTTCCCTCTCTCTCTCTCTCTCTCTCTCTCTCTCTCTCTCTCTCTCTCTCTCTCTCATACACACACACACACACACACACACACACACACACACACACAAGGAGATAAATGTGCGTTAGGTGCTGGACTGTAGAGAATGCTAAATACTTCTCAGACATATATAACTGCCTGCTAAATGTAATATAAGTTATTTAAATGAAACATTATTTTATGGAAATATCTAGCTATTATTTATCGAATGTTGTTCACAGATGAATTTTCGAGAGCTGTCTACGTGGCTACGGGCCTCAAGCTCACCAAGCATCTGGTCAACACAGTGTTTAAGATCTTCGATGTGGACCACGACGAACGGCTGAGTCACAAGGAGTTTATCGGCATCATGAAGGACAGACGACACAGAGGCTCATGGGTAAGGACGAGAGGGTAGAAATCACCAGCAGAGTTGTATAACGTAGAAGTAGAAGTAGAAATAGAAGAAGAATCTTACAACTGTAATTACAACACTAGTGGTGTGATATTAGCCTACATGGTTTCAATGATATTTTGTCTGTGTGCGTGCATGCGGGCGTGCATGCGCGCACGGATGCGACTGTGCCTGTGTGTGGCCTGCGTGCATGCATGCGTTGGTCTTGAACAATGTTTCTCAAAGGGGATGGTACAGCCCCCCAGGGGGCGTTGGGGAGCTCTAGGGGGGCATTGAGATGGATACAGTTGAGAAGGGGCAGTGCTTAGTTGCCATTGGGGGGCATTAGTCCATGTGATTTTTTAATACTAAGGGAGGCATTGTCAGGCTTATGATAAGTCATGGGGGCGTTGAGAGGCTTATGATGAGGGCAAGGGGGCATTTGTTCAAAAAAGGTTGAGAACTGCTGGTCTAGAATCATAACAGGACATTATGCCCCGACAATACTCCCTAGAGAGTGTGTTCTCAATGCAGCTGGTCTTTAGCCACACCATTTCCACATTCATCTCATTGCACGTTTGAGGAATCGGCCCAGATATTCAAGGGCTTTGAGTTCAATTTTGTGTGCTCCTCTTGAGGGTGTCTGCTGCTCTCTTGTGGCTGAAATGACAAACACATGTGGACGGAGTATGACATGGAAAACACAGCATTAAATCTTCACAGGCACTGCATAAAACCTCATTCCAATTTACAAATCTTTTTTTAATGGTTTGTCTTGATGCTGTCTGAATTCTGATTGACTATACTTTTATAATCTGTTTAAATTAGGGCCACAGACTTGACGGTAGACATACCTCATTCAAGTCCTGCTTAAGGAAGGAGCTCTCCAGCAAATAGGTAAATAAACAAACACCATGTACTATATATATAACCATACATCATAATCATTTTTTGTGATCAACATTTTTCATTTCATTTCAACTTTTTGACAGTACAAACAGAAACCAGTTTTCTGCTGCAAAGAAAACGATACAGTATGTCAATGTTAACACAATATATGCATTCCCTCCAAAAAACAACACATAAATAAAGATAAATAAGTTACATGCATACTTCATAACTACAGTGCCCTCCATAATTATTGGCACCCCTGGTTGAGATGTGTTAAAAGCCTTAAAATAAATTCAGTGTTTATTGCAGAAGAATACTGTCACACTGAAAATTGTAGGAAAATGTAGCCTTCAACTCAAATGAATTGTAAGAAAATAAAAAAATCCCTGACTAAAAAATAATTATTTTTCATTAAATCACCTGTTCCACAATTATTGGCACCCTTAACAATTCCCAGGAAATAAATATAATTGAAGCATTTCTGTCATTTCTAAAGTAGTTTACAAAGTTTACCAGAGTATGTAGGAACATTTAATTAGTAATTCATCACTTCCTGTTTCCCTGGGGTATAAATATGACGTGACACCGAGGCCATTTCTCTTATCCACTCTTAAACATGGGAAAGACAAAGGAACACAGCATACAAGTGAGGCAGATGTGCGTCGACCTTCACAGGTCAGGCAGAGGCTACAAGAAGATTGCCACTCAACTGCAGCTGCCCATATCTACTGTGAGAGGAATAATTAAGAAGTTCAAAACAACTGGAACAGTGGTAAACAAGCCTGGACGAGGACCCAAGTTTATTTTGCCACCACGCACAGTGAGGAGGATGGTAAGAGAAATCAAAAGATCTCCAAAGCTCACTGTTACAGAATTACAACAAATGGTAGCATCCTGGGGTCACAAAGTCTCCAAATCAACCATCAGGCGCTGTCTACACGCCAACAAGCTGTTTGGGAGGCATGCACGGAGAAAACCTTTCCTCACTCACAATCATAAACGCAAGCGTCTGGAGTTCGCCAAGCGGTATTGGGGCTTCAACTGGGACCGTGTGCTTTGGTCAGATGAGACCAAGATTGAGCTTTTTGGCAACAAACACTCTAAGTGGGTCTGGCGTACCACGAAAGATGCGCATGCTGAAAAGCACATCATACCCACTGTGAAGTATGGGGGTGGGTCAGTGATGCTGTGGGGCTGTTTCGCTTCCAAAGGCCCTGGGAACCTTGTTAGGGTGCATGGCATCATGAATGCTTTGAAATACCAGGACATTTTAAATAAAAATCTATTGCCTTCTGCCCGAAAGCTGAAGCTGGGTCGTCACTGGGTCTTTCAGCAAGACAATGACCCTAAACATATGGCCAAATCTACACAGAAATGGTTCACCAGACACAAAATCAAGCTCCTCCCATGGCCATCTCAGTCCCCTGACCTCAACCCCATTGAGAACCTGTGGGGTGAGCTGAAGAGGAGAGTACAGAGGAGAGGACCCAGGTCTCTGGATGATTTAGAGAGATTCTGCAAAGAGGAATGGCTGAAGATCCCTCTTTCTGTCTTTTCCCATCTTGTGAAACATTATAGGAGAAGATTAGGTGCTGTTTTGTTGGCAAAAGGGGGTTGTACAAAATATTAACACCAGGGGTGCTAATAATTGTGACATACATTATTTGATGTCAAATAATTATTTCTTTATGTGGGATTTTTTCCCCACTGAATAAATGCACTTGTATTGAAGGTTGGATTTTTCTCTTTTTTTCCATTAAGGTCCCATATTATTTAGAAAAAAAAATAATTGGAAGCTAAAAAACACATCTCAACCAGGGGTGCCAATAATTATGGAGGGCACTGTATATGGGAGGATTTGTTTTATATGGGCTCGCTTGTAGCTATTATGACTCTTTGCAGAAAAAAATAAACTTAGACATGGATTGTATACTATGCGAGGAGTGTACGGTCTAAAGAAAGGTTTCATGGATTACGATGTGAGTTCTTATTATTGTACCAGATTCTATGATGAAATGGCCATCACATTCCCTACAGTACCTATGAAAATGAACCATTGCTGGTCTGTGTTATTATTAATGACCTTTTAATATTTAGGTTTTTCCCCCAAGCTACCAGTGGTATACTCATGCACTACTTCTGCATTTTGTGTTAAGAACACAAATGATTCCATTGCAAGTATGTTTGTAAACAGATAAATTCACTTCACAGCTGTACTTTTTTTCCTTCATTGATCTATTTTTTATTTGTCCTGTTTGGCTTAATTCCATCTCTGAGAGGGAAGCCATGCTGGCCTGAGCCCCGTCCAGAGGGAAGCATTGAATTACACTGTAATATTAACGAACAATCCAGCGATACCAGACACCTGGCTTAGCCTGCCCCTCACACCAGCAAGTGTGTATCAGAGCCGCTCACAGCCATCCACACATGTGGCACGCAAGACACTCTATAACAATTGAACTTAATGGTATGCTGACCATGGTTCTGGTTGAAATTATTTGTTCACTGCATGGTGTGCAGCATAGATTCTGTGTTACACAGCATGGTTTTCTTCCATCCTGCACGTTTTAGTGAAATGAATGAGTGAACAACTTGATTATAATGTGCTGATGTGCTAAAGCCCTTGCAGATGCTCTCAACTTTGATATTTTATAAACTGAGAAGACATTGGCAATGTGCTGTTACTAGAATGGCAACGGCCATGTCATAATGTAGGGGCCTATTACTAAAGGCTCTTTGCAATCATATGTATGAAGTTCATTATGTCTAACTGTTTAAACACTTAGGGGTTTCTTTTTCCTTAAGACATCTAAAAGTTTTTTTATCTTTTACCTGACATGTTTCGACGGTGTTACTTCCGTCTTCATCAGAGGGTCACTGTGATGTTGATGAGTGACGTGCTTTTGGAGACCAGAAAGCGTAGCCCAAGTACCATGAACAGGGATGAGGGGGCATACATGCTCTCACACACCTGGACCACCATCCTAAGAGGACAACTCTAACAGCAGGAGGTGTGACCAACCTGTCATTATTGGCAGGGAGGTCACACCTCCACAACAACATCAGCTGTTTTTAAAGCACGTCACTCATCAACATCACAGTGACCCTCTGATGAAGACGGAAGTAACACCGTCAAAACATGTCAGGTAAAAGATAAAAAACTTTTACATGTCTTAAGGCAAAAGAAACCCCTAAGTGTTTCAGGCTCTTTGCAATGTTGTAGAGGTGTGTTACTATGGTGGTAACGCCTTTTCAGTGACTATTACAGCATTCCACTGATAGAACATTGTGAGACCCAAGATACGGCAAAAGAGGGGGACTAACATGCCAGTGTACAAAAGTAAAGCATCCTCTGCTCTCCTGTCCTGCCTACCACAATCTGATGCGTCACAGGAGAGGGCTAAGTTTAAGAGTGCATCTTAATATGCGACCTTGCCTCCTCCACTTGCGCTTGTCTCCTTGCCCCGCCTCCTGACCCCTTCTCCGTGGAGAAAACGATAAAGTTTCCCAGCTGTCAGCCTAGCCACAACAACTTTTGAGGGACTGGTTTTCATTCACCATCCCAATTGCAGACGAGAAAAAGACTCTACAATTGAGCTTTTGCAAGATATTGAAATATAATGCTGTTGTCAGTGATGTCATCATGACGAGAAGCGAGTGGAGGGGGCAAGTGGAGGAGGCAAGGTCCCATATTAAGATGCACTCTAATTTAAGGAAGTGGACTAGGGGGGAGCTGTGATGCAGCGTCAAAGAAGGTGGACCTAACAAGCAGCGACACTCAATACAACGTCCATTGCAACATTCGGCCCCATGATTTTCGGCCGCGGCCGCCATTCTGGGATGAATATCGGACAAATTACATTGGAATACATTGGGAATGTGTACATAATACGGTAAAACTACATCGATATAATTATCGGAAATTCTTCAGTTATGAATGCTTATACCATCTCATGTGTTTTTTCAGCACAATCAGTGCATAACTTAATAATTAGGCTATCTATAAGGCTAAAGTTGCCAAAGTAGCTAGCCATATTGTGCTAACTTTAGCATTAGATCCGCGGTCTTTCCTATGGCCAAAGAACGTTGCTATGGCTACTGGTCATAACAGAGTGGCGTACGTGACTACCTGTTCATTCCAGAATGGCGGATTTGACTCAAAACTGACTCAAAACGCCCCCTATTGACTGTTTCCCATAAAAGACCTGAGTGTCGCTACTTGTTAGAGATGTATATTCTTTGGCA
The DNA here is from genome assembly GCF_034702125.1 of Engraulis encrasicolus. Lineage (NCBI taxonomy): Eukaryota > Metazoa > Chordata > Actinopteri > Clupeiformes > Engraulidae > Engraulis > Engraulis encrasicolus. Next base: position 20,566,927 of record NC_085879.1, read on the forward strand.
GCGTGCTATGCCCCCCACATAGGCTATAGGCTTGCATGCCCATGGGGACGTATGAACAGGGGTGTCGTTCAGGGGGGTAAAGTGTGACTGAGTCACTAGGGCCCACAGTCCGATTTGTGAAGATGGATGGGGGAGGGGGTCCACTGGAGCTGATTGTACATAGGGCCCAAAGTTTGCTGCTACGCTCCTGCGTATGAAGTCCAGCCGGGTCATGTCCCAACCCTGGCCCTGATTTCTCTCTTACACTCTCGACTGTCTGACCAGCAAAAAAAAGACACAAAAAGCCTCACCCGAGCCCTGGGCTGCGTTTCTCGAAAGCAAAGTTGCTAACTACATTAGCTACTTTGTTGTTTTCAATGCAATTTCCCATTGGCAACTAGCCTACCGAAGTTGCTAACTGGATAAAGACTAGAGAAAAACACCCCTGATGTGGGAAAACAATTTGTACTTTTATTGTAGAGAAGTGTCAGAGAACTAGTAGGCTATTTGAACTTTAGTACGTCTTCATCATAGTCATGTGTCAATGGGCCTTTTTAACTTGACATCAGACATTTTCAATTCAATGCATTTAAAGCAGGCATAAGTAGCATCTGGTGGTTTAGACGTAAACTTACACGACACTGTTTTCTATGAAAACCGGCCGTTGTTTTTGCCCGCTTCATTTCAAAACTGAACTTGTAATAAGGCTAATTACGTAGTATCCTCAACAGAGTCCACACATGTACACAGTGTCTTTTCGTCCCTTTAGCTGGAAGGGGTCCAGCGTTTGTTGGGGATAGAGGAAGACGTTGGAGGAAGAGGAGGATCTGAGGAAGAACCTGCTGAAGACTGTGACAAACTAGCCTGGGATTCGCGAATGCAAGTCTCTTCGAGAATATAGTCTGGCCAGGCAAACCATCTACGATATTTCTCCACAGGAGATATCAGGGGTGTGTCTAGCTCAAATTTATACAACTCCTCCAAATGCCACTAGTTGAAGAGCTTCAATCGATTAGAGTTTGACCACTCATCACATCATTCACGGGTGTATCATTGCCATAGACACTCCCCATTGAGCCATTTTAAATGCTCAACATTTATTGGTTCCCATTTTCAGGGGAATTTGATATGTTGTAAATGGTTTGCTTGGCCAGACTAGCCGTATAGACACTTGTAGCCGCAAAACCCAGGCTGATGACAAACATTTTACTGAAGTCTTAACGACATCTTTACTGCATTACATGTAGCAGAGGCTTTTATCCAAAGTGACGAGATGAAGTGTGGTATTCTATTTATTTATTTTATTTATCCATTATTGACAGGGGTTACGTTTGTGTTGAGTTACTGCTGTTACTGTATGTAGAATAAAGGGCTGTATTAAATAGAGCTCTCAGGGCCTTATAGGGGCAGTGGGATATGACACCATTTGGAGAGAAAGAAAGTAAGTAAGTAAGAAAGAAACAAACAAACAAAATTCACATTTATTCTGTGTTCATTTTAGTAATTGACAGTTTAGTAATTGGCCAGGTATTTCAGTGACCGTGTCTGTTTGTTTATTTGTCAATAACTCTGTCCGTATTGGTTCAATGAGTATCAAATTTGGTTTGTGTACTGATAGGGAATAGAAACATTCTATTTTCCTTCAATTAGAGTCCAACGTCACATGCTTCTATGCAAGATTACAAGAATACAAGACGTTTTATTGTCATATACTCATCCATATCATGGGCAAAGATGTCGCCTGATGTAAAAATTAGAGTCCAACGTCAAATGCTTCTATGCAAGATTACAAGAATACAAGACGTTTTATTGTCATATACGCATCCATATCATGGGCAAAGATGTCGCCTGATGTAAAAAAAAAAAAGAAAGAAAAAAAAAGAAGGCGCCCGCAGCTCTGGCCATTTTGTATTGGGGCCCGGATACCATCTCTGACTGTGTTTGTTTTATAAAAAGCATTCGGAGAAAATGTTTTATATAAATGCCAACAGGAAGATTTGTATGTGTGTGTTTATTATTATAATTAAAAAGTATTATATTTATTTGGCTTTGGTTCTGATGGTGTGTGATATGTGCATATCACTGGGTCATATTAACTCTTTTGTTTAGGTCATTAGCTTCTCCGTTCATTGGGTCATTGCCAATTTTAGAAAAAGAAATGCCCTGGAGACTGGTAAAACGCAATTTCAAACTTCTGTGTTTACCCTGTTACATAGATTTTTGATGCACACTTGACTTGACACAACCATAGCTAATGTCATTCTTGTGTGATGTTGGTACCATATTTGTACCATATGTTTACAGGAAATGAATGTAACAAAATGAAAGATTAATCCATACAGTATATAGACCCATTAGCTGTAGTCACATCATCTGACTCCTTCTGCTTAAAATGTCAATGACCGTTTAGCCAAACAAACTCTTAGTTCCCAGTTCAGTCGAGTGCAATAAAGACCACTGTGAACCATTGCATCATGCGGCACCAACTGGTCCGTGTAGTTATTCCCTCCGCCTGAATTTTAAGCCATATAATCTTCCAATGCATTGGCCACATTGCTAACATACATTCCCCTGGGCTGTGTGCAATCCTCAGCACAGATCAGCTGACAGTGGGGAGGGGCGTGGGTCCTACTGCTCAGAGTGGGACAGAGTGCTCAGAAGCTAGTGGGCAGTAAAGGGTTGTGTGTGGGGCAGCCGCGGCTTAATGGTCTTAGCCAGGGCCACTGACAGCGTTGACTGGGTCTGGGACAAAAATCATCTGAAAGGGCCCCCCTCTCAATACATAGGCCTACAATATAATGTAGTGTATGTCCCTATTCTGCCCCCGTCCTCCCCCCATCCCCATCCCCACACACAACTTTTATTCCCGGTCCTGTTGGGAGGCCTGGTCTTCACATGGGAAAGTTGCTGGTTTGAATCCCATATCCCAATCCCACTATCCCAATCCTAATCCCTAAGGCTATGATCGAACCGAACACAGGTGGCCATGATGGTCTGAAATGCCACAATGCAATAAATGGATTAAAGGAAGCTCATCTGTGTGCAATTCAATCATTGCCTTTACTTGAACTACGTAATGTCTTCATCCTGCTCACGGTTTGACGTAACTTGGATGTTCGTCATATTTGACTGTTTGAATCCTATACCGTCCATGGCTGACAGGCAGGGTGGGACACAAACAGGTCAGATGCCTAGATGGCATACAGGTCCAATTCGGGCACCATGCTTAACGGAGTACACTGTAAAAAAAATCCCCAAAGAACCCTCAGCGGGGGGAACCCCTAAATGTTCTCTGAGGAACCTAAAAGTTCTAAGTGGAACCTATAGTATGTGTACACTGTACAGTAGGTTCTTGGAAGAACCCCAATGTCCTAGAAGGTTCCTTAGAGAACCATGGAACTCAAAAGCTCTTTGAGGAACCCTTTGATTGCCACTGTGGAAGAACCTCAAAAGTTTCTCCAAGGAACCTTGAGGTTCTTTCCAGAAATTGTAGGTTGTTCAGAGAACCTAGGGTTCTTCAGAAAAGTTGTGTAAAAGTCCTTTTAAGGAACCTTCCTATTTTTAAAGTGTAGACTGCATAAATTGGAAGCACAGATAGGCTCGAATAACCATGCAAAACCCAGGGCAACCACAATGTTAGGTGATATCACACACACACACACACACACACACACACACACACACACACACACACACACACACACACACACACACACACACACACACACACACACACACACACACACACACACTAATTGCCTTTTGAAACCCTGCTGTAGTTAAAGCAGAAGTCAGCAGATAATAAATATTTTTGTTGAATGCCTATACCTAGAAGTTATGTAATCTACTATGTTGTTCATGACTAAGCCTATTGAATAGAATTACGCCACGTTATGATGCATTATGCAGTGTTGTGTTGTGTTGAAGATTAATCCATTATAAATTCAGGTGAAACACCTGGACCATACTGGGTAAGGTTAAGTGCACACAAGACAAGTTTTTTTTTCAGGCAGGTGTTCCAAAAAGTGTGGCGGATTGTGTCAGTGGGTTTTTTTTGCCAGACCAGTAATGATCCTTTGTTTGCTACAGTCCCTACAAAATCCACCTTGTGACGCTGGCACACTGCAGAGAAAGGAAGGAGAGGGATTTTCCCTCTCCCCTCAGAGCTGTTTTGTGCGAAATGGGACAGATAGGCTACTGTAGAAACATCGAGCGGATATCAGTGTCGGTGTGTGTGTGTAGTGGATAAACCCATGTGCACCGACGGAGCGAACACACATATATACGCACATACAGCATCCCAGGAACGTCATGGCAACTTGGTGAGAAGGGGCGGCGCTGTTATTGCACCGCGGTCGAGACTGGTCGACGCAGCGCGGATCAGCCGATTAGACGCTCGCTCTGTCGGACCAGAGTGAACATGAACCAGCGTCAAATGCAGGTCCTCCATCAACCAAAAACGATGCAGTGACAGTGTGGATAACCAACAGAGGCCAGATTTTGGTCCTGGTGAAAGATGGCGCCGTCTGGGTCGCGCAGTGTCACACGGGGCTGCAAGAGAGTTTTACACTGGATCCCAGTTTTATTCATCGCCGTTATAGTGGCATGGTCTTACTACGCTTATGTTGTCCAGCTTTGCATCGGTAAGACGCTTTTCCAATGACTCAGACCAGTGCCTTTGCAGATATTTACATCAGGCACCAGTAGTAAAAGTATGTGTATGATCAAGTGTGATGCTAACATGTAGGTCTGGTGTGCAACCAGCTGTGGGTTCTAAATTGTTGTGTCAGAATCACTTACACTAAATTAATTATTCGATTAAGTGGTTAGGGGAGGGATAACGTTTAGGTTTTTTGCGCGCGATGGCATTTGGAAAGCGCCAACAACAACAAAAAATGTTGAGTCACTTTGAGAGAGTTCTATTTGTGTCAGGTGAACAGCACAGACAGATACAAAAATATCACAATTTGCATACCGCATGACTCCACAGACAAGACATTTGTGTGTCTCACTCTATATTTCTAAACGTCACTCGAAGATGCGATATAAGTGCTGTATAGCCTGATTTGATCATTTATCCATAACCAGATGTGGAATAGCCTACACATGCCTGCCATTGATCAAGAAACAGGCATCCGTTTGGACAGCATTCAATGGCCACTTGTAAACAGTCTGGCAATGAGTGCATACATCAAAACAAGACAGATTTATACCTACCTGTATCATCTTCCATGATAGCCTACATATTAAGTTACAATGAAGAGTGCCTATAAAGCACAGACAACTGACAGCTCAAAGTTGCAGAAACCCCACAGTCGCTTGTGTGAGCAGGAATTTGCCAGTTTTCAAGCTGCAATGCACTTTCATCTTCCTGTGCCATCTCAGCGGGTGGCATGTGGGTCACTTTTCTCCTTTTCTGAAGACATCTCTCTCTCTCTCTCTCTCTCTCTCTCTCTCTCTCTCTCTCTCTCTCTCTCTCTCTCTCTCTCTCTCTCTGAGCCTGTAAGGATCCCGATTGCAGATCACAGCCAGTCTTCTACAAACTAAGCCACATCCGAAACGTTCACTCGCTCACTATTCACTGCGTTGGGAACAGCACAGTGCCACAGTGTTAACATGTGGAGGTTCCTCCAAGAACTCTCAGCTGCTACATGGGGAACCCAAAAGGTCCCGGAAACCCCAAAGGTTCTCTACCCAATGTAGTGTGCTATGTAGCAGATGAGTTAACATTTCGGACCACCAAACCCAAGTGTTGTCGCAGCCATCCCCTGCATGTCACTCGCCTAACACTGTTTTTTATTTGTGATTTTCACATTTATTTTGATGAATATTCAGCCCCAGAATGCATTGAGTGGTTAAAAGATATTCAGGTGTTTTTCAGTCTTGTTGGTACACTCTCTGAGCTGTGGTGGGGTAACAGACCACAACACACACACACATACATACATACACACAAGCACACACACACTGCTGATGTTTCTGCTGGGTTGAGCTGAGCTGAGCTCCAAACGTGTTTATGCTGAGCTGCCTGCAGTCAGGCGGCCTCAATGGACACACACACACACACACACACACACACACACACACACACACACACACACACACACACACACACACACACACACACACACACACACACACACATTCTCTCTCTCTCTATCTATCTCTCTCTCTCTCACACACACACACACACACACACACACACACACACACACACACACACACATTCTTTCTCTCTCTCTCTCTCACACACACACACACACACACACACACACACACACACACTCACACATACAGTACTCTCTCTCTCTCTCTCTCTCTCTCTCTCTCTCTCTCTCTCTCTCTCTCTCTATCTTCCGCTCTCTCTGTCTGTCTGTCTGTCTGGCATGAACACGGATGCACGGCACGCGCACGCACACACGGATGCACACACACACACACACACACACACACACACACACACACACACACACACACACACACACACACACACACACACACACACACACAGGTGCTGTCTGACACCCCTTGCCGGTTTGTCAGACTCTTCTTAGTTTGCTACCACCAACTCAGCTGTGGGAACTTACGGCTTGACATTCACTTGGTCCAGGGCTCTCTGCCGCTTACCATTTCATTTCATTCATTCATTCATTCATTCATTCATTCATTCATTCATTCATTCATCTCCCTGTCTGCTTTTTTAATTCATAAATTTCGTTCATTAATTCATTCACTCATTCATTACATCTCCCCATCGGCTTTTGGAAGGGGTGGGTGGGTTAGTGCACGTGAACAGGGAAACTGACAGTGGGCGACAAAGGGTTCAGTTGTCTTGGGACCAAGGAGTGGGAGCTTCCAGATGACTTTCTCCCTGGCCTGGCCTGACCTGACCAAAGCTGTCCGCGGCCCTGGGCCTGCATGTGAAATACTAACATGATGAATAATACCAATTGATGTTAATTGTTGATCTGTGGATTTATCTTTTTTATCCATCTAGTCAAGTCACGTCAAGTCAATTTTACTTATATAGTACTTTACAATACAACAGAGGTAGCCATCCAAAGTGCTACACCACCAGTTTGGGAACCCCTGCTCTACGCATTGTAGTGTATAACTGTGAAAACTACAGCCGAGAATGCTCAGCTCCAGTTGGCTGAATTGCTGAGGTACAATAAGTGCAATAAGTGGGGGGGATTTTTCCAATTGAAACACTGCCTCCCCCCGAGTTCCATTCATGCCCGCCCATTGCAAGATGTCAGCAAGATGTCAAGCATTTTTGTGCGTGTCAAGTATTTGTGTGTGGGCCAAGATAAAGGGAAGGAGATGGGCCAGAAATAGCAGGGAGAGGAAATAGCTGATCACCAGACTGGGTTTGGCCCAAAGCATAATAATTACTTCTGTCTGTGACCTGCTGAATTTTGACTTCACTGTAACAGAAGATCAGCGATATAACATCTGCCCATTAGACTCACTGTGCTCAAAGCCCTCGCCTGGTGTTTCCCATACATAGGCCATTCTGTGGTGCAGCACCTCAGAATAAAAACTGAGCACGACAAATCGATCAACAGATGCCTCTTTTCCACTGCTGTTTTTCTGGTAGGCCTACAGTTCGACACAGTGCGACTCGGCCTTGCACTTTTTGGTTTTCTAATAGGCACGACACAGCTCAATCGTAATGCAAAAAGCGGCGAGCGATTCGCCCTGTGTCCAGCTGTAGGCCTACCAGAAAACCGGCAATGGGAGTACAAACATAATACTTTCCCTGGCCCTTTGTTTTTTGCTCATTGGGATGGGCAGCAGTTTTCTGTTAGCTGGACGCATTCTGTTATCTTACAATAAGCTTCCAAGGGGCCAAAGCAAAATGAAGAGCACTTGTTTTCAAGCCATTTTCTAGTGAAAAAGCTATGGTGTTGTCAGATCTGAAAATGTGCAGGCTGTCACACTGTGTGATAAAGACACATCAGTTCTGGAACCATGCTGTGCAATGGATATAATATTTGATGTTTGGTGAACAGGCCATACTGTTTTTTTTAACTTCATTTACTAATTTTATGATTCAAGCTTGCATGAGCTGAGCTATAAAAAAATACAAATTAGGTTATACTCTTTGTAAAGGAAGAAATGTGAGGCAAAACCATCTCATCCCAAAAATCGGAAGGCAAAACAATCCAATCTAAACTGGACATATCTCACAATTTCATAGCTTCTGCACTGTATTGGGATGTTGATGCCACATCAGTTGAAGTATGTGACATTAAATTAAGTTTTGCTTACCTTAAAGTAACAATTATGTCAGTGATGCCCACCTGGAAAACTCCAATTATCATTGTGGCACAGCATTCCACAACACACAGTGCACACCACACACAAAAAATATTTATGCTTCACCTGTGCAAGGGGGCAGCCCAAATGGCAAAACAAGGGAGCAGTGCTCAGGATATGTCAGGAGGATGGAGAGGAGAGGTTAATTACTACCCCCACCAACCTGGCGGGTCGGGAATCGAACCTAACAGGATGAAAGGCATTCCTGAATTCATGTTACCACACACCAGACCACAGCACTCACTGGCAGTTTGTATAGCACTGTAGCTTTCTTGTTTAGTTGCACAGAAAAGTATGGCTTATTAATTTTTCTTCACCTTTATAGCCAATAATACCCGGCAATAATTCCAGGCTATTGTACATTGCCAGTTTGCCAGTGTATAGTAGTAACACAGTACTTCTACTGTGCTGTTTTTCTGAGCACATAATATGATTAAATAATTGCCTGTTGTAATATATGTACGACTAACATCTACATCATTCTTTGTAAAACAAAGTTCAATCATTCATTCAGAGATTTACCATACGTAGGCTGAACTCTAGACAGCTGTAAAGAAATGCCATCTGCTGTGTAGAGTAGTGTTGTGTAATGTGTCTAGTTGACTGCACAAACAGCTTTAACTGTTATGTCTGATAGAGTTAACAGTAATGAAATTCCAAAAGTGTGTGTGTGTGTGTGTGTGTGTGTGTGTGTGTGTGGTTGTTAATTTAAAGACTTTTCCTGTGAATGTGATATGCGTTTGGGGTAATATGAGGAAGGACCTTAGCAAACCGGGGCAATCCTAAAAAAACCTAGACATGTGGCAACATAAGTAATGTGCATAGCTAGCTGCACAGGGGAGCGTAATTTCCCCTGTACTGTTTACACTCTACACAAATGAGTGTAGAAGCAATACAACTGATCATGCCACGATTAAATTCGCAGACGATACAGCCATAGTGGGGCTAATTAAAGACAGCAATGAGACCCAATACAGGGCCTGGCCTGGGTGGATCAGTTTGTAGAGTGGTGTGAGTCCAGCTGTCTTTTTCTAAATACAAGAAAGACAAAAGAACTCATTGTGGATTTTAGAATGGTGAGAAACACCCAATCAGAACATGGTCATACATGGGGAAGACATTGAGGTGGTGAAAAAACTATAAATATTTGGGAACTGTAATAGATGACAAATTAACTTGGAGCTGTAACACCGATACTATTGCACATCGCAAAGCGTATTTGCTTGTGATGTTGGCTTGAATATGTCCTCTTTTGAAAGTCGCTTTGGTTATAAAGCGTCTGCCAAATGCAATGTAATGTAATGTAATTTACAAAAAGGGAATGCAGAGACTGTACTTCATGCGAAAGCTAAGACAATTTAAAGTGGATAGGGATATGATGCAGGTTTTTTATCATTCTTTTGTTGAGAGCATTTTATGTTTCTGTTCTGTAGCCTGGTACTTCTCCCTGTCTGTTGTTAATAAAAAATAAGCTCCATAAGATAATCAACATGGCCAGCAAGATTGCTTGCCAGCCACTAAATAGCATGGCCATGACTGTTGAAGCAAGGGTGGTAAAGAAGGCAAATACCATATGTGAGGATCTCTCACACCCCTTACAGCAAGCATATGAGTTGTTGCCCTCAGGTAGGAGGTTTAGGATGCCTTCATTTAAGACAAACAGAGCCCGCCAATCATTTATACCTATTAGTATATCCATGCTAAATAAGACAACTGTAACTTAGATTGAATAGCACATTGCACTTTGGTACTGAATACTGCACTTTACTGTGTTTATGTTGGGTTTTTTGTCAACCTGTCTTTTTGTCCTATAGAGGGAGGGGAGGGGGGGTTGTGTTTGTCTATTGTGTTCTTGTTTATTGTAATGTCTTTGTAATTGTATCAGATGCACTGAAAATGGCACAGAACAATTTTCCGAAAGGACAAATAAATAATCTATCTATCTATCTAAAAAGCTTAGATAGTGATGTCAGCTGATCTGAGGAGTTAGAGTTGATTGTAACTGTAATGAAATGACCAAAACAAATGTGAGAGGTGATGGTGGAGTGTAGGGGGAGTGTTGTGCACACTTGTGTAATGTTTGTAGCGGTAGCTGGTTGCACAAAAAGCTTATCGGGGTAATGTCAGCTGATCCACAGTCTGAGTGCTAAGCTTATTGCCTCCCTGTCAAATGCAACCTCAAGCAATCTCCGAGTGACCCATTTCTTAATGCACAAGCACTTAGTGCGGCTTGGAAATGCACACCCATCGTTGTTCAGCCTGGTAGCGTCAGTGAGCTGATAACCAAACACACACATACTGTAGAAAAGCAGTGGAGCAACATCTAGATCCAGTAATACAGCTTTCAGATAACTAAGCACAAGTGTTACCAATCTATAAGTGCATATTAGGATGGCTGGAGCACCAGTTTGATTTTGAGATGTAATGTGATGTGATATAACGGGGTATGTAAAGTAAGTGTGCAAAAGTGTGTCTATCCACAATGTATGACACATAGCCTATGTTGTAATTAAAACTATATATATAAGTATAATGGATAACAACTGCATCCTACATGGTTCATATTCAGATATATTAGGCCTACATTCAGTGGTGTGCTTGTGCAGTATCATGCAGGCTGCCTGTATTTATCAACGTAGCAAAGATTTTCAAGGTAGTGCAAAATGGTCAACAAACAGGCAAAGATTCCAGAATAGAATGTACAGCAACATTCTAGAATCCTTCAAGGGAACTGCGGGAGACATCTGCAGTGGAGTGCTGGCCAGAACTGCACTGCATCCATCCCCTTCGTTCATTCATTCACTCTCCAGCTCACACAGCCACACTCAGTGGTTACCTATGCGTCACAATATCCTCTAGTATGATTAATGGCTTGCTGGCCCTCTTTGGCCGTGAGCAGACTGAATGCAACGATTGGGTAATAGACAGAACCAATCGTTGTAGCCTCCGAATGCGCACCCTTCCGCCGGTGGAATGCTTTACTATTCATTGAAAAAAAGTACATTAAACTCCATACTGCTACAATACAACAACAGTACATACAGGGGTAAAGCGTAAAGCGTGACTGAGTCACCAGGGCCCCCTGTGTATAGGGGGCTCACACAGAGTCTGATGTAAATATATGGCTTGGGGGGGGGTTCCATAGGAGCTGATTGTACATAGGGCCCACAATTCGCTGCTACGCCCCTGAGTACATATGTTAAGGTTTGGTCACTGCCATTCTGGTAACAACAACATATGTACATAACTATTACAGGTCTACACCTTCAGCACAGATTCACCACCAAGGTGATCCTCAAAATGAAATAAAGTGTAGTTAGTATGAGGGGTTGGTGTCCCAGGTTACTGCATACCAGGTTTACCGGGGAATGGACCAAATATAGTAAAAAACACTAATATCTGCTTCTGTGTTTTCCCTCCCCTCTCAGTCAGACCTCAGTTTCTTTTTTCACATGGCAGCCTCAAGTTAGAAAGTGATAGGGAGTCTCAGCTGGTCAGTCAGTCAGCTGGTCAGCAGTGCCTATCCTCACTAAAGGTTGCATATACAGCAGCATACAAACATGACACACACAGCACATGTTCACATCAAAAATGATCTAATCTTATAGACACACACCACTTGTACAGATGTCTTCATACAGTACATACAGATACAGTACACACTCTCAAAAGGCACAAAGTCAAGTACTCACATTCGCACATCCCAAACATTAAAATCGGGTGCAGAATAAAAGAACAAGTTCAAACACCAAAAAAGCCCCAAGGTGATTTGCACAGTGAAGAGCTCCCATTGTAACTTTTGTTTTGATGTTTGAAACTCTTGCAGCCCTTCCTCAAACGACCTCTTTCACGAGGCAGCCTCAAGTCAGAAAGTGGTTGTTGTGTCAGCTAGTCAGCAGTGCCTGTCCCCTCTAAAGGACGTTAATGCATCAGCAGCACAGCAGTTCCCATCATCTTCTCTCCTCTCAGGGCCAGGGCGTTTCATGCTCGGCTGGACTGCTCTATATTTTACTGTATCCACTCAGATACTGTAAGCAGTTTTTTTTATGACTACAGTTGGCTTGTTATGGGGCATTAATGATTGGCTTGTATTGTAACCTCAAAAGCTTTTGAATGCTACAGTATGTCTCTAAACATTAACATTTCTTTAATGTTGTCCTATGAAAAGATATAGGCCCTACTTACAAATCTGCAAACATGTCAGGGGTGTACACTTATGAGACATGTACTGTATATGCTTTTTGACTTTCCATTGTTGCACATTGGCTGGTCTTTCAGTATACCTGACTTATTGTTCATGACTTATTCAATTCTCCCTAACTCTGGGTCTGTTCATTGGTGAATTTATTGATTGCACATAACATAGTCCGGCAGCCAAAAGCCAAATATCAGCCGAACCCAGTTTCGTCTGATAAAGTTTTTTTCTTTGCAGTTTGTGGTTGCCTAAGGTGTACCTATTAAGATTCCAGACGATGCCCGGTGATATCCCTTGAGCATTTTCAGATATTGAGCCTTTTATGCTTGATGTGCTGCAGTCATAGATTACAACAGTGTTTGGCTCCCAATTCATGTTATGCTGACCAAATACCCTATACCATACTTATTTTGTGTTTGTTTACATGGTAGGATGTGTATAAGAAGAGGTGGTGAGGTATGGACATCAGTGGGGGTGGGGTCATGCATGTTTGGGGGCGGGGCATTCACCCAAAAAGCCTGATTTTCCAAGTCGGAGACACAAAGGCCAACATTTCGCCAAACGTGGCTTTACATCTCATAGTGGGTTGTTTGGTTTTGCTGTTTGTAGTTGTCCAACACTTACCCATCAGGATAAGAGTGGGTGATGTGCCAATTTCAGATATTAACCCTTTCATGTTGATTTCGCTGCAGCCATAGCCCACAAGCTTTTGACAGCTTCATAACTGCACTATGATTAACCATAGAGCATTCTGGGTGGTAGGCCTGCCACATCAAAGTGGAGAAAGTGTCCTCGTACCAAATACATTTTAGACAATTACATAACTAGCTGTTTGTCAAGCAGAAATATGTAACATTTAGGCGAATATTGGTGGTGTCAGCTCAGACATACCCAGAAAGGATTACTAATTCAACGCAGAATTTCACAATTTCATACATTGCCATTTACTCTTCCTGTGCTGTTGTAACACAAAATAAAAATTGTCAGTAATAATTACATAATTTTTGGCTGATTATTTGTTTGCCTACAAAGTACATAATTTCAGCGGTGGTCGTATTAACATGGAAAGAGATCAAATTAAAAATGTAAATCCACAAAATGACCCAAAGGTATAGGGCCTACATATATAGTCATTGATTTGTATTTTATGGAACAAAATAAACAGGGATATTTGATCCCCTGTTAACAATTCAAGACAAAGGCACTCTATTTACCACTGATTGACATGAAGCCCTCAGATCCAGACACCATGATGACAGCAATGGTTAGGGTCCAACAGCTAACATTTGCAACTGGACAGAAGTTCAGCATACTGACATGTGACCAACAGCTCTACCGGGTTGCAGTGCAAGTGTTGTGGGCCCATCCCACACATTTCACAGACATGTACTTGCGGCTTGGGGGTATGCATGCACTAATGAGTTTTGTTGGCTGTATTGGCACATTGATGGCAGAAAGTGGCCTTTCTGATGTTCTGTCAGGCAGTGTTCGGTGGGGTTTCCTAAATTGTTAAGTGGGAAGAAGTTCCCTCAGAATGTACGGGCTCTGCGACTGATGGCAGAAGAGGTGCTCCGGTGCACAGTGTCAGATGGACAATTTACAGGAATGCACGACATCATCAAACACTTGGATGACATTGCAAGTCAAAGCAAGACATACAAACTCTGGGTTGATGTCTTGGTGAAACCAGTTTTATTGATGATGTCATATATCAGAGCAGAGCGTGAAGGTGACTGGCTTCTCCATCTAGTCACATTCCGGAAGATGCTGCCATACTACTTTGCTGCTGGTCATGTCAATTATGCCAGATATGGTCTCTTATATCTGCGTTCTATGGAGTCACTTCCGCCAAATGTGCAAACCTTTTCCCTCCAGGGTCAGCATGTGACAAGACTCATGTGTGGAGTATGGAATGGGTTGTGGACAGACCAAGTCATTGAGTCCACTTTCATGAGATATGGGCACAGTGCATGAGGAATCATTGGCATAACCCTAAAGTCAGATGCTTTGAAAATCTGGGCACTGAGCCGCCATATCTGTTGTAAAATTGAGTCAGATATGATGGACATGGAAGATGAGGAGACAAGCCATTCCAGGATGCAGTTGTATCATAAGGAGGAGGGCAATGCTAGGATCGAAGCCGATGAGAAAGACAGGTCTGGGCTATGGCAGAAACTTACCAACTGTATTCATCCATTGGACCCGAATGGGCATCGGAAAGACTTCTGAATTTTGTAACTGGGAAGGTTTCTCCCCCATCTGTTAATGTGGAAAGTGCTGTAAGTATTGGACAGGCAGCCATGACAAAGTTTGAGAGCACTTGGCCAGGGGGCTTTTATAACACCATACCCAAGAACGCTGAGACAATGGCAGCAACATGCAAATCTGTCCGTGTTGGTGAATCAAAGGTGTATGATTTAAACTCAATCTACACAAGGGTTATTGCCCTGTTATGTAGTGAACGTGATGTTGATGTGAGGGAGGTCCTCTCACACGAACTAGCACCTGTCCCAACTTCAATGTTCACGCAAGAGGGAATGAGAATTTGCACAAATAAATCCATGCTGAAGAAATTGCTTCAGGTTGAAGTGTCTGGACGGACTGCTTGTGGTGCAGATGTAATGGTCATTGATGGTTCAGCACTTCTTTGGACCATTCACTGGCCAGCAGATGGCACAGTAGCTGATTTCATTGGTAATGTGAGGGACAGACTGACTAAATACCTGGCAAACAGCGATGTATACCTTGTCTTTGACAGGTACCACGATTACAGCATAAAGTCGGTTGCAAGAGATGGGAGACAGACTGGGGTGAGCAGGAAATATCAGTTGTTACCAACAACACAACTTCCAGCACAGAGGGTCATACTGTCCTCTGTTGCAAACAAAAAACAGCTCATCCGAATGATATGTGATGATTTGATTCATGACAGGCTCTTTCATCAACAGAGTATGTCTAAGTACAAGTTGGTGGTGACTGGGGAAGATCCTTTGCCAACTGAAATGGAAAGTGAAGAGAAAAGGCTGAGGCATGACTTGGAGACCCATCATGAGGAGGCTGACATCATTATTATACAGCAAGTCCTGAAGTGTGCTGCAAATGCTACAAAAATATGTGTCATTTCAGATGACACTGATGTCTTTGTCCTGCTTTTACATCACTACCATGAAGCAGGACTGACACTGCCTTTGTTTATGGAGTCACCTTCCAAAGACAGGGCAGTAATAGACATAGCTTCAACAGTGGCTAAACATCAGGACATTGTAATTGACCTTTTACCAGCCCATGCCATATCAGGGTGTGACACTGCGGCATCCCATTTTGGTATTGGTAAAGGCTCTGTTATCAAGACCCTAAAAGCTGGATATCACTTGACATCAATTGGTAATGTGCTGGCACCATTCCAACAAGTTTCCAGTGAGGCCACTAATTTTGTGTCGGCATGTTATGGCATTCCAGACAGTATCAGCATGTCACATACAAGGTTGGTGGTATGGGGGAAAAGGAATGGGAAAGGTAATTTATCTTCACCTAACCTGGCTGCTCTTCCACCAACAACAGAGGCATTTCTTGAGAATGTGAAAAGGGCTCATTTTCAAGCAATATTGTGGAGGACATTGGTTCACACTCCACCTGAACTATCTCCTGAAGCATTTGGATGGAAGAAAGACCCATGCAACAAAGCACTGATACCAATAAGTGTTCCAGAAAATGTCAAAGTGGCACCAGACTACATTTTACAGATGATCAGATGTGGTTGCAAGAGTAAAAGCCCCTGCAATTCTAAGAAATGTAGCTGTGCTGTAAACAGTGTGCCTTGCACCATTTTTCTGTGCATGTTTTCGGCTGGGATGCTGCCGAACCAATGTTGTGTGAGCTTTACTGTGTGTGTGTGTGTGTGTGTGTGTGTGTGTGTGTGTGTGTGTGTGTGTGTGTGTGTGTGTGTGTGTGTGTGATGTGTGTGTGTGTGTGTGTGTGTGTGTGTGTGTGTGTGTGTGTGTGTGGTGTATATAATGTAGGCTATAGGTGTTTTAGGTGTTAAGGACTCTGTATGTTGTATAGGTGTAGACAGGTCTTTCTGTGCGAATTTAAATGCATGTACATGTCTTATTTGATGGCTTTATGGACTTTTAAGTGATCATTTAATACCAGTCAGGATACACTGGATTGACTTAATTTTTTGACTCAACAGTATATATAATGTATAGCTGTTTTCCTATGTTTAGATCTCTCTCTCTCTCTCTCTCTCTCTCTCTCTCTCTCTCTCTCTCTCTCTCTCTCTCTCTCTCTCTCTCTCTCTCTCTCTCTCTCTCTCTCTCTCTCTCTCTCACTGTCTCTGAGCGTGCGGTACTGTATGTTGCAGTGTATATAGGTCTTTCTGTGTAAATTTAAATGCATGTACAGATCTTATTTGATGGCTTTATGGATTTAAGTGATCATTCAATACCAGTCTGGATACACTGGATGTATGTCATTTCTTTACTCATCTTTTGGAACAGCCAACGACTGCTCACCAGTTACCCCCACACTCTGTTGTTTTTTTTTTTTTGGGGGGGGGGGGTCTTTTATGTTGGCTATTTGTGGTAGGCTACCTGTGTTAGGCTACCTACCGGCGATGTTGTCATGTATGTTGTCATGATGTGATGTTATGCAGGATCTCATAATGCACAATCCGTTCCATACTTTACAGTCTTATTCTAAGCAATGTTGTGAATGTTTTTACTGAGGCATTTGTTGATTTGTCATTCATGACCTGATTTATATAACTAAATGCATAAAAATAGGCCGAAATCACATTTTTTAAGGTTATTAGCAGTATTTTCTCTGTACCTGGATAACAAAAGGAGATAGCCACAATTAACCACAGTAAATATTCTTGTATATACGATATTAACAAAATAAAAAAGGAATTTTGAAGCTGGCATTTTCAGGTGGTCAGATTCATTGCAAAATATAATGCAAATTAGTGCATATTTAATTAGATAATAGCCTAATTCGCATATTTAAACATAAAATATAGAAAACTTGTAATACATTTTTTTCTCCAATTCATACGAGTAATCATCTGATAAAGTTTCATATTGATATCTGCAAGTTAAAAAAAATACCCTATTCACCTACAGTGTCTCGCCTTATTTGTGGGATTGCTGTTATGAAAGGGTTAATTATTACCCCATATTGGGTTTGTTTCAATAAGGGCAGTGTTAAGGCAGTCCAATGTGAATGTTTTTCAGGTAATATAAGCAATTTGGTACATCATTCACAGTAATATTAGGTGTCTTTAGTTTTTTGTCATAATTTGCATTTATGGGACAATAAAGGCTCAAAATCTGGAAATGCTCAAGGGATATCACCGGGCATCGTCTGAAATCTTGAAGACTTGCCTAAAATCTATCAGATAAAGCAAAAAAAAAAACTTTATCAAAGAAATCTGGGTTCAACCCCACGGCTCCCGGACTAACATACCTGTGAAAACTAATCTTCTAATTTACCAATAGTGAGAATCAAAAGCACACTGGTAGAGTTTGGCAGTAGAACATTGGTAAACCTCTGCTCTGAAGCCTCATGCAGTTAGCTATCAACCTTTAGCTCAGTGGTATAGTAGACTACCTGTGCATGGAGTGTAGTGGAAAGCGCGCACATCCAACAGAAAAGCATCAGCAGGTGTCAAATCAAAAAACTGTCACTTACTTCCAATCATAGCTACAGTTTGGCATGGGATGCACAGGTACTATGTAGGAGCGGGAAAGGATCTGCACACTGCTTGCAAAAGACTTAACTTATTTGGAGCAACGTTTCGATCATCTTCTTCAGGCATCTTGCTCCAAATAAGTTAAGTCTTTTGCAAGCAGTGTGCAGATCCTTTCCTGCTCCTACATAGTACCTGTGCATCCCATGCCAAACTGGAGCTGTGATTGAAGTAAGGCTGCACAGTTAATCGAAATTGGGCGCAATGATGGAAAAGTGTGGCTGTGACAATTTAATCATGATTGCACAGGGGTCAATGTAGTGACCGGCCTTCAGGTGTTTTCGAAGTCAGAATATATGACAGGCTGGTATTTCTAGCCAAACATCTAGAAGGCCCACTTAAGGTTCATGCTATTGTCTTTTACATAATAATTCAGTTATTTTGTTCATCCCTTATACATTCTTGGTTATATTTCATTTTGTGATTTTAAACAGCATTCTGCATAAAATTCAGGTGTTTATTGTTGTTTAATAATCATGATTAAGGCCCAGCCGTGGCTCCAGCGGCTGGGCACTGGACTGCTACTCCGGCGACCCAGGTTTGATTCCGACCCGGGTCATTTGCAGATTCTTCCCTGTCTCTATCTCCCATCCCATGTCCTGTCTCTCCTCCCATTGTCCTATCTGAATTATAATAAAAAAAGACCAAAAACTATAATTATTCCTTCCTAGAATACCCCACTGCTGCTGATCACCATTAGTATGGTTTACTTACTTGCATATTGTGTTGCTATTTGAAAGACCACTGGAAAATTCTACCTCTAAAAGAAAGCTGCTGTAAAATAAATAAATGAATAACTATGTTTTGTAAGGCCTTTGGGAGGTTCTGTGTTAGGTACCAAAACAACAGATGGACTGTACAAAAGCAAAAAAATAAAAAGTCTGGGAAGCTCTCTCAAGATCCCACGGGAAGCCGGCAGTTCTGGGTGTTTGGCAAGTGACATAAAGAAATGCAAAGCTGGGGGGTGTCTAGAGAGAGTGAGTGAACAAAAGCAGTTGTTGTCATGTACATTTTTAGAGACTCTACCAACTGATTTGTCTATTTTTTGTTCTGTTTTCCAGAGTCTGTTGAAAATGTTGGGGAGAAACGTAAGTCCATTTTGTTGAAATACAGTGCTGTGAAGTATAACAAATGCCAGTTAGCAAAGCTTGGGGTGGATTTTTTGGTACATCGCCCTACCTATGTCTCCCATAGGAAAAAAGAAATTTCAATCAAATTGAAACTTACCTGGCTATACAAATCTTACACAATCTGAGGTAGAAAAGGAAACTATCCTCTGCACTCCTGTTTCTCACTATTTGGTGCATCATAGGAAAGGAATGAGTTCAAAGTTGAAAAGAGAATCATCGAAGCATCATATATGTGGAAGATTGCTTAGTAGTATGCATTTATTAGTATGTGCCAATTGTATAGTCCATTGGAGTCATTTTGAAAAATTGTTCCAAAAGTCAAACAAGTGTGCAGTAAACTTCTTTCCGATGTCTGATCATTTGAATTAAGACAGTCAATGCCATTATCTCTGAGAACCATTTCAGTGTTTAGTTTTAGGAAGGCTCGTCATAGATCTGCACATGCACACGCGCACACACGCACACGCACGCACGCACACACACACACACACACACACACACAAACGATACATGCATATAGTCGTGAGCATGGCTTGCCGGCGAGCCAGAGTCTGCCTGCTGATGCACCTATCTAGACTTGTTCATGCAAGCTTGGCATTTATCACAGGAACACTCCAGCATGCCGCCCTGAATCCCACTGACTACAAGATATTAATAATGCCGTTATGAAAACATACATTTTAAAAGAATATGTTGTCAATGCAGAATTTGGAAAAACCTCTGCACATGCCCCAACAATGTTTCTCCCAGAATGTGTGTGCATCAACCTTTGTGTCAACCAAGTATGGAGCATGATAAGGTTTCAAAAATAACTCATTTTCAATCAGTGATGTGTAACATAAAAAGAACAACTAGACATGTGTTTGGAATACTGATTTGAATATGAAGTGAAAGGTTTATTCGCACATGGGGGGACTTGTATTTCACAGCTTGGTATGTGAAAAATGTTAGAGATATATTTTTGTGTTTGTGTGTTTACTATTTCTTTTGTGTCATTATTTAGTTGTCTACCTGCTGGCCTATCACGTGTTCTTCTTCATGTTTGCGTGGGCATACTGGCAAACCATCTTCACCAAGCCCATGCACCCTTTGAAGGAGGTAAGTGAGCGCATCCTGTTTTCAGCCATGTGGGCGTGACTCTATAAGACTGCTGTATGTCGCTTGTTCAGGCACTCCGTCTGTCTTGGCCTCGACTGGCAATCAGGGGGATATTCCAAGAACACGGTTCAGTAATACACCTGGCTAAGTTAAGCTACAGGAAGTGGTAAACTTTACAAACATTTACCCAAGAAAACATCCCGTTAAGACACAGCGTTACACATTTGCTGTTACCAGAATGGCAATGACCATGTCGCAGTGCATTACTAAAAGCCCCATGTTATGTCATAGTATTGTAGTACTATGGTAGTTAACTTTTCAATGACTGATATTGTGTGCCACTGGAGGTAGGGCGTGCATGATTGGCTATGGCTCCTCTATTGGATGATTTACCACTACCTCAAGGTTAACCTAACCTCCTTTACTACTAACCCAGGTTCTTGGAATATCCACTAGGACATACAGGGCATTTCCTGATGGGCCAAAAATCTACAGGGACTAATGCTGTTGTCGTTGTTTTTTGTGTGGTATCTTAGAGAATGACCTAGCCTGGCAAGCCAGACTAAATGTGAGATTAAATGTGAATATTTAGTCTGGCCCCGATCAATAAGACATCGGAAGATTGCTGATGGGAACAACCCGTTGTTTTTCAAACCGTGTCTGTGTCTATAGGCCATCACTTTGTCATCACTCCCTTAAAACCCAGTCCGCTATGCATTCAAAGATTCAAAACAAATCTCCTGCGTTGTGATTGGTACACCAGTTTCAGGGCCTGGGGCATTGTCCGAGGCTAGACCCACTCGCAGGAAAAATAATTTTGGCCGCTGGCGGGTGTGGCTAGTTTACTAGGCTAAGAATGACCCACAATTTAGAGGGGGCCTTGTAAAAATGCCTTGGCCATTTCTTGGTTCAGGCCAGCCCTTTGTCAGTCAGTCTGAAATTGTTTGTGCTTATTTTAGTGTTTGCACACGACTTAGGTCCGTTGACCTGGTTTCTTCAGTGTTTTTGGCAGACACTGCAGGGAACAGAGCCAACTTTTTACATAAATACCCAGAATGTTGTAATTTAATCCATGTTGGCATTCAGTTAACTCTAAATTAGATAGCACTTGGCGAAATGATGTCTTAAAGGGACACTGTGCAGGAAATGGTCAGAAAAGGTACTGCAACTATGCTGCTAATTGAAACTGGGTAATAAAAGTAATAAACTAATATTTTCTAGTATGGCCCAAGAATGTCATTTTTATAGCGACCCATGGAGAAGATCCCCCTTTTCATGCATGAAAAGTGCAATTTTCCCTGTCATAATGAACACTTAGAATTTGATGGTGGAGGTAAGTATTCATGGAAAAGGTAACATTAGAGAATGGGTAGCATGAGTTCAGGAAATAAACAACTGAAAATGTCACACAGTGTCCCTTTAAGCATAATTTTGCTTCTTGCCTTTGTGCTTATGTAACAGGTTTATTTTCTTCCACTTGCCACTGTATATTGGTGGTGAAATGCCACAGAGGTGTCTGCAATTTATGCTTTGTCTCCCTTTGATATAATCTATTTGCTTTCCAATGAGATATTGATTGAGCACCATTGATTGAGCACCATAAAAACCAAAAAAACATTTTTTTTTTCTTTTTAAAGAAGAAAATCGACACTAATGCTTTGCTGCTTTTACCCCCAACAAATAGCACAGGATGTTGTCATGCGGTTTGTGAATCTTGTGTGCCTGTGTGTGTGTCTGTGTGTATGTGTGCACTAGTGTGTTTGTGTTTGTGTTTGTGTTTGTGTGTGTGTGTGTGTGTGTGTGTGTGTGTGTGTGTGTGTGTGTGTGTGTGTGTGTGTGTGTGTGTGTGTGTGTGTGTGTGTGTGTGTGTGTGTGTGCGCGTGTGCGTGTGCATGTGTGTGTGTGTGTGTGTGTGTGTTTGTGTGTGTAAATAACCGTGTTTGTATTCCACAGTTCCATCTGTCGTACTGTGATAAAGAGCTGATGGACAAGGCGGACAGAGGAGAGTCCCAACAGGAGATACTCAAAAGGATCATCAAGGACTTGCCAGTCTACACACGCACCATGTCAGGAGGTACAGCTCAAGACTGTTGACTCTAAGTGTGGAACCACATGGTTCCCCTTGGCTTTAAGTGTGGAACAACATGGTTCTCCTTGACGCTAAGTGTGGAACCACATGGTTCCCATTGGCTCTAAGTGGGGAACCACATGGTTCTCCATGGCGCTAAGTGTGGAACAACATGGTTCCCCTTGGCTCTAAGTGAGGAACCACATGGTTCTCCATGGCTCTTATTGTGGAACCACATGGTTCTTCTCGTCTCTCACATTATGTCCAAACTGCAAGCGATCTGCATGACTGAAAGCAACAAAATCGGTTCCATGTCTACATAGAATCCACCATAGATTCTACTTTTGTGACGTATGCTAACCGAAAACCCACCACCTGTCAATGTCGGTGCCACACCATTTTTCAAAATTACAACCCAAACTTTTAAAAAGTTGTACATGCATCGTGACTTGTTGTTCTACGTTTGTCACGTTCAGTCCAACAAAAAATGAAATGAAATGGGTTTTGTTGCTTTCAATCGGTCACGTCACTTTTGACACAGTTGCAGTATCAATTTTGTTGTACGAGACTATACCCACATGTCAGGAGGTACGGCACAATTATGTTGCTAGGGACTTAGGCCCAATCTCAATTCACCCCTTGGCCCTACCCCTTACCCCTCCCCTCTGTTTTATGTAGGGGTAGGGGTATCCCAATAGTCATTAAGGCAGAGGGGCAGAGGGGTAGAGGTAAAGGGGAGGACTTTGTAGCCCTCAAAAATGAGGGGTTCGGCCAGGCAGACTCCGTTTGGAGGGGTAAGGGGTAGGGGTAAGGGGTGAATTGAGATTGGGCCTTAATATCCACAAAACTTTAGGAGGCTAAAAAAAACATTCTACTTTTTATCTCTCACATCACTGTCACTGAAACGTGTATAGGCTGTATCAGGTATTGTAGTTTGTGTTGCTTTTGCACAGAAGTGTCGTAATGGCAGGGCTTTTATTTCCTTAACCAACAGACAATGAGAAATATCTGTGTTTGGAATTAGCCATGCAGAGAAATGTTTATAAGAAACTGCTGTGGCCTTTTGAAAATTTTGTTTGGCTTTACATTATTATGTTATTACTCTGACTCTGTATGAACACGAATCTACAGGTATGTCATGCTCTGCTGAAGATGTTGGTTTAAGTTTAGGGGACAGTGTGTGTGTGTGTGTGTGTGTGCGTGTTTGCGTGTTTGTGTTTCTGTTTGTGTGTGTGGAGGATGCAGAAAGAGGTGTCTTCAATGTGTTATGCGTGTTATGAGACTATAAAGATAATTTTCATTCAGTGTGTATTTCTGCATTGCCTGTTTTGTTAACCCATAAGGATAGAACAGCTATATTTGTCCATTAACAACTCTGGATTTGAATGCTTTCCCCCAGCCATCCGCTTTTGCGACCGTTGCATTTTGGTGAAGCCTGACCGATGTCACCACTGTTCAGTCTGTGATAAGTAAGACCTTTACCATTGCTCCTCTGACTATTGTTCTATTTATTCTATTCTACTCTATTCTATGTTATTCTATTCATTTTTCAGTCTGTGATATGCTATTCTACTCTACTCTATTCTATTCTATTCTATTCTATTCTATTCCATTCTGTTCAATGCTATTCTATTCATTTTTCAGTCTGTGATATGCTATTCTACTCTATTCTATTCTATGCTGTTCTGTTCTGTTCTGTTCTGTTCTGTTCTGTTCTACGCTATTCTATTCTATTCTATTCTATTCTATTCTATTCTATTCTATTCTATCACTTCTCAGTCTGTGATATGCATTACCATTGCAATATCGGATGTGACGATAAGGGTTATTGTATTGATTTTGCTAATAAGTTATTAATAATTGCAGCCATTCAAACTGCTCTGTTATGTTTCCTGTAGGTGCATCTTGAAAATGGATCACCACTGTCCATGGTAGGTACTTCTATATGTGTGTGTGTGCGTGTTTGTGTGTGTGTGTGCGTGCGTGCATGCGTTCGTTTGTGTGTGCATGCGTGCGTGCATGTGTGTGTGCGTGCACATATTTATGTTTTATGAATCACTACACCTAAATGGCTTGTGTTGTAGTCGTGTCATATTTGCATTTGAAGGCTATCTGTGGATTTCTCTGACCACAGTAGTTTTATGATTAGCACAGCTTCCTGAGAGACGCTGCATGCTTACACAACACATTTTACCACACAAATACCACCTTAAAAATGCATGTCCACTTGCTGAGCTAACAGAACAGTCCTGTCCTGTCCTGTACTGTACTGTACTGTTGTTACATGCACTATGCATCCTCCTACCAAAACACCTTCCTGTCATTATTGTTTGTTTGTCTGTTTGCTTGTTTTTGTTTGTTTGTTCGTTACACTTAATTCTACAATCCCTGTTTTAATTATGTATTAGGGACAGTTATGTAGAAAAATATGTAACATTATCTACTTGTACTGCACCATACACTAGTGTACAGTGTGTGTACATATTACATACTGATACATTCAGATACACTAAAATAGAAGCTGTAAAATAAAATGTTATAGTTTGTTTAAATACCATGCCCTTTTTTGTAATAAACTTTGGATAAAAGTGTCTGCTAAATTTTATGTCATGCAGTGCAATGTAATCTACATTTTGTTTTTAACATAGGCTGAATATTTGCACATTTTTTTTCAGCTTCACATATTTAATGCGTATTCCTGTCTTTTTCCTGTTTTTTGTGTTTGGTTTGTCTTTCAAGCACTTTATCCAACTGTTTTCTTGTTTTTTAATTATTATATTTGTTTGCCTGTCTTTCGTCTAGGGTGAATAACTGTGTGGGCTTCTCCAACTACAAGTATTTCATGCTGTTTCTGGCCTACTCTCTGCTCTACTGCCTCTTCATCACCGCTACAGACCTGCAGTACTTCGTCAAATTCTGGCTGGTAAGTTACGGTGATGAGATGGCATGAGATTGGCTGATGAGAGATGATCATGTGTGTGTGTGTGTGTGTGTGTGTGTGTGTGTGTGTGTGTGTGTGTGTGTGTGTGTGTGTGTGTGTGTGTGTGTGTGTGTGTGTGTGTGTGTGTGTGTGTGTGTGTGTGTGTGTGTGTGTGTGTGCGTGCGTGCGTGCGTGTGTGGGGCTGGAGTGAGTGTATGTATTGGTTCGGTGTGTGTGTGTGCTTACCAGACCGCACAATTGAGTGTCAATAACATAACCTTTTTTCTGTTTTCTTTCAATAATGCCACTTTGCCTTCCAGAAGGGTTATAAAGTTCATGTACGACTGAGAGAATATTTGGTAATGAAATATTCAATACCCAATCTGTCAATAAACTGTGATGTGCCCACTCTGCCTTTTGTCCTCCGCAGCGCTCCGTAGAGCTTTACTGTAGTTAGCAGTGCAGTAGATTAACCTTGCTCTCGTGCCAAACTGTCCGTGCCTGAAGGGATGAAAATTTTACTGGGTTTAATAAAACACCCAGGCTGCTAAGTGGCATTGCTTCATCTTGCCATTAGCATCGAAATGCTTTCATTGAAGTCTAGCCATAGTGCAGTTGTTGTTTACGCTAGCATGCAGCGCAGACGTTCCCTCCTTTTCCCCCCGCCATCACTCACCCTCTTTGAAGAACAACTTAAATAGGACTTAGTAGTTCAAAGTAGTTATTTTAGCTTTAAAATACTGTAGATAATTAAAATAATTATTTATAATAATTATTTATTTATTTTTGTGTACAGTATAGCTGTTGACAATATGTTCCCTCCTAGTCAATAGCTGGCTACACTTTTACTTTGTGTACATATTAGAATCTCTCTGCTCTAGTGTAAATGTTGATTGATTTTTGTCCTTTTTGTTGATGGCTTTTGTCTTATCACAAACCAGACATAGCCCATGGAGGCTGGCAAAACTTTTTGTTTTTATCCTTCACATGCCTTCAAAAACCACTGAAACAATTTTGAAAAACATAATTTTAGGGCCTATCAAATTCTCAAGTGTTCCTATAGACTTCCGGTCAATTTCAACATGCAGCTGTGGGCTAATGCTCATACCACACTTAACTTGCCAGTAGCCTTTCCCGATTATGCTGCATTTATAAAATTCTGCCCTTTCTGAGATCCTGGGCGTTCTAATGGGGACATGGCTGTTTTAAAAAAAAATCCAAAACATAAATAAAACTCCAAGACTTTCTGTGTGATTGTCTGATGTTGTTGGTGATTTAGTTTTATTTCCTTGCATAGAGTGGGCTGCCAGACACCCAGGCCAAGTTCCACATCATGTTCCTGTTCTTCGCTGCCTCCATGTTCTCTGTCAGTCTGGCCGCCCTCTTCTCATACCACTGCTGGCTAGTATGCAAAAACAGATCTACTCTGGGTAAGTCCATGTTAGCAATAGAATTAGCATAGTTCATTTACAAATGTGGGTAAAATTATGCAGAGAGGTTTAGGTGATGGGTAAATAAATGCATTTAAAGACACAGTAATTGATGCACCTTTTTGAATGACTTCACAGATTATAGAAAGAGCTTTACATACAAATTGTCCACCACTTATTTAACTTGAAAGCCACAGCTTTTGTCTGAATCATGTTTTACTGCATTAATCGACTTTAGATAACTACTGAACTATTGTAGATAATTACTGAAATAGTACTGTAGTGCTTGTGAACAAAATAGGTAGTGCAGTAAAAATAAAATAAAATAAAATAATATAATAAATAATAAAATAATTAAAAATGTATACACTTATATTGGTTTGTTTTAGAGGCTGTTCGAGCTCCTGCATTCCGTAATGGGCCTGATAAAAATGGCTTCAGCCTGGGCATCGAAAAGAACTTCCGTCAGGTGTTTGGGGACGAGATGAAGTACTGGCCAGTTCCAGTGTTCTCAAGGTGAGTGAACAACAGAGGCATTAGTCCCACACAGTAAATATGGCAGTGTTCATTCAACACTTAAAGAGCAGGACCAACTCGAACAGTGCTAAAATAGGCCCTGCAAGTGTGGAATTAGCCTTGCTAAATTCACTGTGTAGTTATTAGTATAGTTATTACATGGCTCGTCTTTATAAATCATTACACTTTTTGTGCAAAAAATGAATAGTTATTTGTGATGTGTGAATAATTTAAGTGTAGGGCCTATAGGCGAGTAATACGTGGGATAAGTGGGAACTCGTTTGACGAGTTGGTCCGGACTCCTTATCGTGGAACAGCAATTTGCAGAGACCCAGAGGGACCACAGAGACCTTCTTGACAAACTTAATTTTTTACTTAACATTCGGAGGTTTTCAGTGGTGAAATGGACAATCCCCTGTCCTGAGTCCAGGGTTAGTATTCATGGCCAGTAAGGTGAACGAACAACAGATATGTCAGTCCTGGGTTGAAATAAGAACTGCATACCTAATCTGTGTGTAAAACACTCCAACACACTTCAATGGGCCAACTGACCAACAGGTGTCTTGTAGAGTAGCATGCACAGGACTAAATGACTTTATCTTCTCATTGATATATAACTTCTGGGATAATATCATGCATAGCAGGTCATTGTTGGTTTTGGTGAGCAAAAAAATGTTAGATATTTAGCCGTTTTACTTTATTGTTGCTGATCTTTAAAATATGGTTTAACAGAAATGGGAAGAGCCTGCTGTGAACTTGATCCTGTACTCAGGAATCTGTCATTGACACAAATAAACATGAATTAATGTAACATTTTGTATAGAACATTTGTTAAAGAACTAGCTGACCAAGCCATTTAACTAACAGTCTAAATTGCCTGCATCATGCAGTGAGGTGTTAACTGTAGAGCAGCTATGCCGTTGGTAATAATTAATAATTGATCGACCACGGCCTGTGGTCTGTGAAGAATTATGAAGGCCATATTGGTCAAATAAAGGTAACTTTTAAGCAAGTGGACTTTTTTATGGAGCTTGAAGATATTTGATATTTCATGCAAAAGTCTTCTCCTATTCTGGCAAGATGGTGAATGGACAATTACAGATAATGCATGACTGCTTTCTTCTTCCATTCTGAATGTGATCTGCAGCTTGGGAGACGGCTGCTCCTTCCCCACCTGTCTGGTGAACCAGGACCCCGAACAGCCAACCACCTCACCCAGCCACAGCCTACCCAGTACAAGGTGTGCTAACACTCTTACAACCACACTATCCACTGTCCTCACCACCCAGTCACAGCCCACCCAGTACAAGGTGTGCTAACACTCTTACAACCAAACTAACCACTGTCCTCACCACCCAGCCACAGCCCACCCAGTACAAGGTGTGCTAACACTCTTACAACCAAACTAACCACTGTCCTCACCACCCAGTCACAGCCCACCCAGTACAAGGTGTGCTAACACTCTTACAACCAAACTAACCACTGTCCTCACCCCCCAGTCACAGCCCACCCAGTACAAGGTGTGCTAACACTCTTACAACCAAACTAACCACTGTCCTCACCACCCAGCCACAGCCCACCCAGTACAAGGTGGGCTAACACTCTTACAACCAAACTAACCACTGTCCTCACCACCCAGCCACAGCCCACCCAGTACAAGGTGTGCTAACACTCTTACAACCAAACTAACCACTGTCCTCACCACCCAGCCACAGCCCACCTAACAAGGTGTGCTAACACTCTTACAACCAAACTAACCACTGTCCTCACCACCCAGCCACAGCCCACCCAGTACAAGGTGTGCTAACACTCTTACAACCAAACTAACCACTGTCCTCACCACCCAGCCACAGCCCACCCAGTACAAGGTGTGCTAACACTCTTACAACCAAACTAACCACTGTCCTCACCACCCAGCCACAGCCCACCCAGTACAAGGTGTGCTAACACTCTTACAACCAAACTAACCACTGTCCTCACCACCCAGCCACAGCCCACCCAGTACAAGGTGTGCTAACACTCTTACAACCAAACTAACCACTGTCCTCACCACCCAGCCACAGCCCACCTAATACAAAGTGTGCTAACACTCTTACAACCACACTATCCACTACCCACGGCACTCAGTATACCCATCTGAAAAAGATTTATTTAAAATGTATATTAAATTTATATAAAACTTGCCGCTTGATTCATATAGTATGGCCAATGCAAGTCTTTTTTGGCACATACTATTCATACTGTACAAAACACACATAAACATTCTATGTACTGCAGAATACCAACATTGTATGTGGAATATCTTTGCTATGTTTATAATGTTTGCTTACTCATATGGCACATACCGGTACCATAAAAGTGGCCCATGTATAATCTTATATAAGATTTGATGAGATTTGTACAGCCGTGCAAGTTGTAATATGTATTTTTCCTATGGGAAATTCCCACCAGAGCCAGCCCAATGAAAGGTGTGACTCCAATCAAATAAGTTCATTGTACAAATTTTGCAATACTGCACTATTGAGGCGGGTCATTATTTTCATTCTATAAAAATACAATAACTGGTTTATATGCTGTAGAATTTCGTATAATACAATTGCGTTATCCATGCAATCTGGGGTTAGAATTCTTGACCAAAGTCTAGCCAATAAAAGATGTGTCAACACTCTTAAAAGTCCACTGAACACTGTATGCATTGTATGTTATGAAGAGACTGTTCATTATGTTCGTACTGCGTGAATAATAATTTTACATAGCACTTGTAAAACTATTTATTATCAATGGCATTTGGGGTCAGAATTCCACCCAGTTAATGCAAGGTGTGCCAGCTCTCACAAGTCTGCAATTCATCACATGCATTGTAGAGGATGGTCATTACCCTCGTTCTATGCACCTATTGTGTAAGTATTTTGTGTAGCACTTTAATACTTATAATATATTTGATTAAAAGTATCCTTGATATTCCGGGTTAGAATTGCAGCAAGGAAAGTCTGTCTGTCTGTCGGTCTGTCTTCATCTATCTGTGTGTTTCTGTCTGTCCATCCATCCATCCATCCATCCATCCATCCATCCATCCATCCATCCATCCATCCATCCATCCATCCATCCATCCATCCATCCATCCATCCATCCATCCATCCATCCATCCATCCATCCATCCATCCACCTGTGTGTTATGCTTGTTTGTGCTTTGCTAGTGTGGAAGAGCCTCAGCATCAGCACCAGTACGAACATCATCAGCATCCGCATCCTCATCCTCCTCACCCCCATCATCAGCACCAGCATCAGCATCAGCAGCAGTTCCCCGCCAAGCCCCTGCGGGAGTCCCAGAGTCGGCTGCTGAGCAGCAGCGAGTCGTGGCGAGAGGGCCTGAGCGGGGCGGCCGAGCACCGGGAGAGCAGGACTGGTGAGAGGAAAGGCGCAGCAGCCGCAGCAGCAGCAGCAACAGCAGCAGATGGAGGGCCCAGCGCTGGCATTACGACTGGCATTACAGCAACTGGCACTGGCATTGCCAATTATGGAGCCTGTCGGATATAGAGATTAGCTTACACTGAACGGTACCACTCTGCTGATGTAGGTCATTCGCTTCCTTCCTCCGAGCCCTCCTCTCTGGGCTCCAGGCTTTAAACTGAATAAATAATCATCATAATAATAATAATAATAATAATAGTCATGAATGATGTTGATACCATGCTGCTAAACACACAGGCTCTTAGTTGTTCTGCTCAGCACTCACATGATTTGAACCTTGAGAGCATCGATTGTCTCTAGAATAGAACACATGATGTCACATGGTGTGATGATAACCTTGCTCTGCTGGGAAGACAGTAGAGGCTTGCATGATCAAATACAAAAAAAATAATCCCTGTACTATTTGCCACTGTATACATTGCTGATTTTACACAAGATAATCCCGAATTGACCATCGGAATGTAGCATGCTATGAGACATGAATACCAATAATGATTGACAGTACGATCACCCAGTTTCTCAATTTAACACCCCACAAAAAAAGAAGTATGATGATGAATTATGAATGTATTATATGAATGTGTTTTCGTGTCATTCATCTATAGCTATTTTAAAACAGAACTGTATGAACTCAACATGCGTTTTAAGTGTTTTTCTTCTCTTCTTGTCCCCCATTTTTCTTTCAGGTACACCAAATCCAGCCATGACAATAGAAAATGAACATTAGCTGGAAGTGGTGTCAACGTTCTTCACGGAAGGTTTGTGGAATGCCTATGTTCGGCCTACATTAATTGTGACACAATAATAGCACACAGTAAAATTGCGCAGTGTCAATTCTACACTTTGAGAGTATGAGCAACAACACCCTGAGTTGGAAATTCTCAAGTGTGACATTCAACACATGCTGAATTAATACTGCGAAGGTTACTGTGCAGTGTGCCAGTCAAGTTCCAAATAACCCTGAGTCTATTTTTTTGTTGTTGCTTCAACAGAAAAGCTCCTCATTTACATAGACAAAACAGGGGAAGCCCTCTGAGCGTCTACGAGGATGTGTTGTTATGGCAATGCTATGTACTGTAACCCCCAATCGTTTTGTACACGTTGCTTCAGTGCACAGCGCATCCTGCCTAAGGGTAGTGTCACTTACCAGAGCGCATACTGACCACCTTGTCTTCTACTGGCACTATCAGCGGTGTCTTTAAAGTCATAACCCTCTGATATTTTAATGAAGCTATAACTGGACCTTTCTGAGTTTCTCAACGATGTGAGTTGGGTTGTACGAGTCCCATGAGTCTCTTGAGAAAAGACGCAATTGTATGCGAAAGTGCTTTGAGCACTCGCGAGGAAGTTTTACGACTTGTGTCCTTACATGAATCTGAAAAAAAAAAAATTCCACACATAACTGCTCTGAATGGCTAGGAGAGCTATATGTTAATGCATGATGTGTGTGTATTTTTTAAAGTGCTGTATGTCTCTTTCTATAAAAAATTCTATACAAATGCTGAGAAGGGCTGGAAAATGGTCTTATGAGGGTACCCGGAGGTAACGTTGGTTTCCTCGTGATGGGAGTGGACTGGTGACTCTTTGAGGAGTATGGTTGCACACGTGAGTTTAGAAACACTCACAAATCTGAGAGTACTCATTATGTCAAGGATTTTCAACACAGTTCCAAAGGAAATAGAATGCCTGTAAAAATCGAGAAGGACAGGGTCAAATGATTCACTCTTCAAAGAGTTAACATTATGATACCAAGGTTTGCCAGGTGTTTCAGAAGATGCAAAAAAAAAAGTTATGTTGTGGTTATGAGAGCACAGTGGAATTTTGGATCGATTTTCATGTCTTGCAAATAATTCAAATGGTGTCTGCAAAGCTTCTATGGCTGTTACCGTTCTCTGTAGCACACCCTAGTTGTCAAACAGGACACATTGAATATGTAAACTGAAATAGGCATAGCAGATGCAAAATATGAACAGTACCTTCATCTTTTTACATTTTTAAAAAATGCTGAGGAATGTAACATTCCGATGATTTTGAATGTCTTACAAAAGTATTTGTAAATCTGTGACTTTATGACTTGATACTGTATGGAGGGCTTTTTAAATAATGACAGGTATGAAAATGTATATGTAAGAAAACGTGAAGGTGCATGATAAGAATCTCCCAAATTGGTTTACTTTGTGGGTTCTGTAAACATAATTAAAACTCTTTTTTGAGTGTTTTTTTTTGTTATCCGAAGGAGAAGATATGCTTAATCCAAAAAACACCTACAGTACATCTAAGAGCAGGATAGCAGTAACCAATGCAACAACCGGAAGGTTGACACTACTGTATGGTTTGCAACTGTGATAGTGAGACATACAGTCCATAGCATATTTTTCACAACTAAACTCAACTGTAAGCATACACAGAACTATTCCTAAAAGAAGTGATCGGACACTAAGCTTTCTGGAGGTTTGGTTTCAAACTTGTCAGGTGCAAGGCTTTGAAAACAACACATTTATAAATATAAAATAAGGTTCTTAGTTGGTTCTTGGGCACATACTAGTCCTTCTAGTCCTACTCCTCCTTATGTTATTCATTTAGCTGGTTCTGTTATCTAGAGTGACTGACACAGTACATTGCAGTTATTTACATACAGGGTAGGCTACAGTCCTTGGAGCCATGTGGGGCTAGTTAGATTGATAGAGATATAAAAACTTAATTTATTCCAAAGGGGAAATTCATGTTCCAGGTTGCTCTGTATAGATTTAAAAAATGGATACCAAATAAAATAAAATATACAAATAAGAGTGAACACTACACAGAGAAGTCAGTGCTGTCTTGAGAAATTGTAAAGCTGGATGGCTCTTGAGACAGATGATTTCCCCAGTCTATCAGTTCTGCATTTCAATGCCCTCAGCCTTCAGCTGAACATACATGTTACAAGACAGACCACGTCCAAGACTGAGCGATAATAGAGATGGCAACCTGGCCCCCTGGCCAACACTAGATGCACATGGTGTTTGTGTGATTGTATGTGTGTGTCTGGTAACCAGTGTGACTCAAAGACTGTTTGGCGCCCCCTGAAGATGACTGAAGCACACTGTGGGTGGATTACCGCACAGATAAAACAGGGTCATGCAAAACCACCTGGCCCAACCCCCAGTGGGGCAGGTAACAAAGACAGCATTAGTTATTAACCCCCCAAACACACAGTCAGAATACTGGTAGGGGTATGAAATAAAACCCTTTCATCCCTAGGCTAAACTGGTGATTTAGAATAGGGGGTCTTAAATTTGCAGAACCCTAATGGCTGGAACAGAATGTTTTTCAAAGACCCCTCCTCCCCCCTCATAGTGTAATATTGCCAACAAATCACAGAACTTCTGATTGGCTTAGTGATGGTGTTACTCGGCTCTTTCAAAAGAAATAATAAATAATAATAATAATAATAATATTGCAGTTGCAACTTTTAAAAGAACTCAAAAGCTACTTTAGCCTCTGTGGGAAGAATCTGTGACATCAGATTATTAATGTATAAACTAACAGATTCGCGGCTAATATTTAAGTCTGAACACGTTTTGAGAACCCCTTGATTAGGAGATGATTGAGAAACGTTAAAAGTATGTATGTAGCACTTGTTTGTACATTTCCGTATTTTTGTAATTACACTGTTGGCTCTGCGATGTGTGGTTTCGTTGTTACAGTCGGTGTGAAATACAGTATATTTGGACAACTGAACATTTGTTAATACCAGGACTTCTAAAATGCTTGATCAATGAAACACAATCTAAAGACATGTGAATGATTGCAATTGTGTGAGGACATTTGAGAGATATTACTTTTTAATCTTGTCCTTGATTCTGGAAAGGACAAGGCTTTTAAAAAATCAACAGTCAAGTCAATATGACATCTGTTACAAGAAGAGTTCATAGGATGACTAACTGAATTCAATTCTCTGCACTGGGACTTAGTATTTTGTATGAAATGGAGTGCAACTTATTTCTACATGTTACCTATGTAATTGAAAAAAATGCACTAATGTTTCTGGCCAATTATACCTGGGTTATTTGAGCAAGTGTGCATTGTATGGTATTTGTATGAAACGTGTGCTTTTGTTACAGAGAAGATTTACTGAGCAAAGCTTTGTCTTTGCTTGTATATATGTAAACAATACTGTGTCTTATGTACAGATATTGCCTGAAACTTCTGTTTTAAAAATATGACTGTAGCATTTTCTGTTTTAGAATGACAATAGCATATCCACTGGATAAACAGAGCAGTGTCATTAATTCCTGAAGAATATGCCAAAACCTTTGGAAATGTATAACACAGTAAAAACCTAAAGATTTGTTGATGGCACCTTAGTTGAAAGGGGTATACATAAAGAAGTCATATAACTGACGTAAGAATGTCATGACACATCATGTCAGGAACATTAGACACACTACTGATTATTATTGACATTATTAATGACACATTGTTGTTACTGCGTAATTTGTTTTTTGGAATGTCAAATTGGCATGTTTTGGGTGTCATGACATTCCAAAAACCAAATGACACATTATGACAGCAGTCATGAACTTCAATGATGTACCGTTCATGTTCATGACATGCGTTACGTCTTTCTTATGACAGTTTCATGACACCCTTATGCAGACCGATCCAAAGAGAGTGGTATCAATTTGTTCAAGGGCTGGACTCTCATTTGGGCTTTACTGATCATGACCCTGATGGTTAAGGTATACCATGATTCAAGATAATGAATTGAATGGTCTGAATTGTCTGTAATGAATGCTTTCAGTAAACCTATGAAATCGCCCCGCTTCTGTTGTCTTTTTTTTTCTTGTATTCCAAGCACAATAAGGTCTTTCATCATACCACCTCATTTGTCAGGAGATATCATAGTTCTACAATCATAGGCTACAAATATTCACTATGTTCTGTTCCCAACTGAACTTACTTAGCTACCACACAGCATTTGAAGTCGGGCAACATCTGCTAGTTAGTTTTGCAAATACCTCACTTAAAAACAAATCACCCAAGTCATTTTGTGAAATTGGCTTTTTGCCTAAATGCTCTCTTCACGATACACCTTGATATAGGCAACTTACAGGGCATCATCACGATTTACACTTAACACAACACTCTTTAGGTGGTTCTATCATAGGTGAACATAGGCAACAGAAGTCAATCTTGGCGAAACACTGCCTATTTATTAGGCAATTATTTTTGGCAAGGTGGTGATTAAAGACTAGCATATAACACTGAAAACATGGCTCCATAAACTGTCTCTGACAAGTTTCACCACTATTGTTCACTTAATGCTCAAAATGCGTGTACTTTACAGCTATTCTCAAACTCTGTGAGACTGGTGAAGGTATAGTATGTATGCTCAGGGTGGCTAACAGCTTTGTCCGGCCCATCCACCCCCTCAGCACACATTCCATCAAGATCTGACTTTGTCACACACACACACACACACACACACACACACACACACACACACACACACACACACACACACACACACACACACACACACACACACACACACACACACACACACACACACACACACACACACACACACACACACACACACACACACACACACCAAAAAACAACAACATGCAATCAATGTCTTGTAACATTTTCTTGTATTTCTATAAAACCAAGGTCTACAAATACACATACAAATTTGACATGCTCAAATAATAGTGTTAGAAAAACAAACACAGCTCTTTTTATTTACACACTCTAAAAACAAAACAAAAAAGAAAAGAAACAAAACAAACAAACAAAAAATAAAACACACCTCTTGTGTTCTTGTGTTCAATGATTGTTAAGATCAATCCTGTCGTCACACGTTGGAAGTGTAAAGAGAGTGACCAGACGGTCAGAGGCCTTGCCTCGCACATGAAAAATGTATGGAGTCGTCAGCCGAGACTAGATTGCGACTCAGGTTTTCAACTTGCAAGTGCCATGCCCCAAGCACTTAAATGCAAAACACCCACGTGGACAAGGCAAGCACACGGTTGCAAAGAAGCTATAAAAGAAAGTTATTTCTATACACTATAGTCGTATTATAATCCTTGCTAAATTCCAAACTGCAACGATATACATGCAAGCTGACTTTTTGAATCAGAATTTAGTTATTTTTTACCCCCACACCTTTGCCCTCATGTTTTCAACACCCATGGATGTTCACAGACTTGTGTACAGTATGAGGCACACCACTCCACACGAAGAAAAGAAACCAAAAGTGTGTACAATTCATGGACATAGAACAACACATGGATTTTGCATCATCGCCAGTGCATACTTTTTGCAGTTGGTTTTCAAAGTGTATGCAACCCATTTGCAAATTCTATCTATTTTATGAATATGTACTTATTAGTATTAGTACAAGTATTCACTGGTCTGACCAGAGTAGAGTTCGCAATCAAAAATGTCCATGACTGGAAATTCAAAATGGCGGACTTGCATGGAGAAGACCCGCCTATTCATGTACGAAAGGTGTAGATTTCCAAGCCATAATACGTACCTGGTCATTGATCGCGGATGTAAATATTCATGAAAAACATGACATTTGGGCAGCCTACATTCTGGATATAAACTACTACATCAATATCACACTGGACCTTTACAGTAAAAGAAGGCTGATCTGTGACGAGGTGGACATCTTACAGCACCACTTAACGGTAGACAATTTATGATATATGGTTGCACTGGGCCATGCGAAGCGAAAACACACAGCCCTGACAGGCCATTGGAAGAGAGCTTGGCCTAGTTTCGGAAAACAAGTGCCATGTTTAGTGTTAATGTTCAAACACCTGCAGGATGTGCATTGACTGACTGGCAATACCTTTTTGTTACAAAGAAAACAAAGAGGGGGGGAAACAGTCTTAGGAAATAAAATAATAAAATAATAATAATAAACAAAAAAACACTGTTGAACTTTGTTCACTGACGCCTGGCGCAGACGAATGTCCCACAACTAATGGGTCGGCAGGCAGGAGAAGACATAATTCTTATGATTTTTTTTTTTCAATTAATAAATAGGGAATTAAGGTGGTCTTCTTACTTAAACACAGCACAATCCTTAAATGAAACATTTCCTCAAAATCTAAAATGGGCTATAGCCATGAAAAATGTACAACATTTTATGTAATTAATTCCTTGATGGCAGTTAAGAATCCCAATCCTTGCCACACCTACTGTCAAAACCAGCATTCAGTCCTGCTAAATTATAAAACACATGTGCCTCAGTTTCTCTTTCTCTTCCTGTGTGTGTATGTATGGAAGATCCCTTCATAAAATAATTTATTAAAAAAACAATATAATACGTCTCTAATCCTGTTAACCAGGGAACGTCATGATGCGACTTCGTAGCTACTCGGCAGCCCAACGGCTGGCCAAAAAACAAACAAACAAACTAGCCAAACATACAAACGAATAAACAAATGTTGTGCAAGTTAACTACAAAGGACACAAATGGTAGCATATTTTTAAGGCTGAGATATTGTTGGGGTGAGAACATGAACTAGAACGTCATCAACTATCCTCAACTATCACTCCTCTCTGCCCTTCAGAACAATGGACTGAAACCAAGTATTAAGTGAAAGAAGGCAACTTAGAGGAAACAGTTTCTTGTAGCTTCGTATACAAGTCTGCCAATGAGCTTATAAAGTGCAAAAACAGTCTCTTTTCTTTCTTAAAAAAAAATGCAACCAACAAAAATAATATAAATTGCGGTTTGTACGATGCCCCCGTATACATACTGCATATGAAGTTCAAAATAACCCAGAAGCCATTTCAAGGAGCTTTCACAGAAAATAATGTTGAAATGCTTGATCTCTGTATTCCAGAAAAGTGTTTTTTGTTGTTGTTTTTTTTGGAGTGGCATGGAGCCGTTGCCAACTTCTACTTTCTCAATTCAATTTCTCTTTAGACTTTGTTTTTTTTAACCAACCCTGTAAGGACAAGATTTTGGGTAAAAGGGCAAATCTACAGTACTTGTCTTCAATGTCGCTGTTGGCGTTTCCTCTTCCTCCATCACCATCTCATCCTGCTGAAATGAACCGATGAACATGATGGAGGCTTAGTGCTCTATGGCCTCGAGTGTGTACGGTCTATGGCCGAGGTCAGGGTCTAGGGCTCGCGGAGTTCAGAGGTGAAGGGTGAAAGGTCAGGACTGCTGCTTGTTAGCCTCCTCCTCATACGCGTTGCCCGTGCCGTTCTGGACGTATGAGGAGCCGGAGCCCAGACCGTAGAGGTGGCCGCAGTACTTGCCGTCGTCAATGTGGTCCTCAAAGAACATCTGGCAACAACAGGCAGAGAACAGTGTTCAAACACCAGACCAGCTGAGGTGGTCCTCGAAGAACATCTGGCAACAACAGGCAGAGAACAGTGTTCAAACACCAGACCAGCTGAGGTGGTCCTCGAAGAATATCTGACAACCACAGGCAGAGAACAGTGTTCAAACACCAGACCAGCTGAGGTGGTCCTCGAAGAACATCTGGCAACAACAGGTGAAAAAAAAACAGTGTTCAAAGTCAAACTATTAATTGTATATTCTCATTGATTGAAACACCAGACCATCTGATGTAGTCCTCGAAGAATATCTGGCAACAACAGGCAGAGAACAGTGTTCAGTTTGAAGAAGGCCAGAGGGCCGAAGCATCACTTCCTCAAATAAAACCTGGAGCAGTGTTCCAAAATCCTTCTTTGATTTTTGAATTCTTTCTTTGATGTTTGAATTCAGAAGAGGCCAGCACCTCAGAAAAACAAAAGTATCGTACAGCAAATGTAGTCTTACTAAGAGAAAAGTTTTCAAACATCAGACCAGCACTAGTTAACATCATTTACAACAACAATATTCAAACATCAAGAACATCTGTCAACAACATAGCCGAGGACAGCGGTCAAACATCAGACGAGCACTATCCACCATCATTTAACTGACGTGGTGCTTGAAGAGCATCTAACAAGAACCGGAAGAGAATAGTAAGACTATACTTAAGAGCAAGCAAAACACACATAGTTCAAAAATAAGATACAAAATGCCTCTGAGCTTCTGAGGACAGTTTTTTTTCTGAGAAGGACAGACGGTGTGGTGTGTTTCCAACACATACACTATTCTCTGGGGCAGCACCACTGAAAGAATGAATAAAAATCTTATGAAAAGAACAAACCAAGAACAGAAGAGTAGAGATCCTCTCCACACACGCGCACGCACACGCACCAGGCTTGTACGAAATTCCGAATGGAAAGAATTTCAATTCAAAGTAATGCCATAATACAAACACTAGGTGGTGGTGTTCTATGTACTTTCAATGGGTGGTGTAGATTAACCCATTGATGCCTGATGTTGCGATGCGCAACATTGGCGCTGGCGCCTGGAGCTGCATTACGCAACATTCAGGCTCATGAGATTTGAGACAACTTTGTTCAAAATCTCTGTTTGTTTGAGATGAATGAACACATTCTAATGAAAGATGAGAGTCTTATCTTTTAAATGCAACTTAGTGCATATTTTTATGTGCTTCAGAAGCTGAGATATTTAGGTTTTTATAGGTTGAGGGCAGCTTTTCCTTAAAAGGGCTCATGCATTCAGCACCCTTTTTTGCAGGTGCCTTAGGCGTCAATGGGTTAAATTCAAAGAAATTCAAGGTAATGGCACCACCTAGTTTAGTATTATGGCATTGTTTTGAATTGAAATTCTTTCCATTCAGAATTTCGTACAAGCCTGACACGCACACAGGTCGTACCTCCCTCATCTTGAAAAAGGCCATGCCGGTGAGTAGTGAGTCCGAGCCGGCCTGGTGCTGTGGCCCGATCCTCTCCAGCTCCAGCTGCTCTGCCACCTCCTGCAGGCCTCCCTGTTAAGAGCATTCAAGTTTAAACATTAATAATAAAACAAATACATTACACACAATAAACATATTTATTAGTACATATTTTCAAATCATATAAAATAATTATGAAATGTATACATGTGTTTTTCCTTTTTAGGGAGCTGTCTAAGGACTAAAGATGGAAATTAGCCTTATGGCTATAATTAAAATTACAAAGCTATTCATGGCACATGCTGTTCTGCCACCTCCTGCAAGTAGCTGCTGTGCATGAAACGCTGTAAAATTAAAATGAAAAGTAAATACAATGTATAATATTACAGATATTGTTTCATGCCTTGAGGTTTTTGCAGCTCTTCATGAGGTATTTGACATCATAGATGCTGGGGAAGAAGAGGCGGAGGATCTCAAAGAAATCAGCTTCCTCCTCCGGCAGGTTGGCATTGGACAGGATTTTAATAAGGTACCCAAAGTCATAGCCACTGGAAAAACAGAGGGGGGGGGAAACAAAATTCAAAATCTGTAATACACTTCCTTGTATAGGATATCATTCAACTTTTCACCAAAATGTGAATAAATGAACAGACTCATTATCAAGCAAATACAGTACATATTACGGGGGGAACAAAAAAAAAACAAAAAAAAACACTTGCAGTCCACTTCAAGTGAACCGGCAATGAGTAAACTTAGCTGAGCCTGACATTTGAAAAATTCCGACAAGTACTACTACTACTACTTCCTCTGAGGGCTTCTGGGTCTATTTTGAGGTACCCATGGACTGCTTGTGGACTTGCCCAGTGGAACTGGTCTATTTTGGGGACCCGTGTATCTCAAGGCAGGAACATGCTTACTGTGTGACCTTACGTACAACGTAGACCAAGATAAATGAAAACATGCGCCACTAATGTAAAGGAGTATGCTCAAGTCTGGTCTCCTAAGGGGTTGTGATCCTCTCCTTATTCTTTTTCTGTGGCATTTAGTGGCCAAACTGCAAACATTGATTGGAGGTCCAAACATAGCTGACCATATGTCCAAGCTTTGCGCAAATTCATAAACAAAGTGGTATAAACTTAATAGGCACTCATTTTGCCGCATTTCGTCATTAGAAGTGCTTGTTTCGTTATTAGCCAATTCATAGTATATTCACAGATTTTTTTGTTATCTCATATGTTATTTGTGCGCTGCCAGTGTTGTATTTACATCACAATTTCCACTGTGGTGAAATTGGGGTGCTTTGAAGTGGCCACTGTTCACGACTTGAAGATCTCGATTCAACAACTGTTCCAATGCATTTCAGCTAGTAGAATGCCACACACACTAGTTCCCACCACTCTGGAACAATGCATAAGGCTTCACAAAAAGGGTGGTCAACCCAGATCCATGTTTGGAACTAAGCCCTCTGGTGGACATTTGCAGTACCACATAAATCTGACAACAGCCGAGTTAAGGGCTCTGCATACTTCACGTGCGCATTTTGTCGCGTGTGGCGCGAGAACCATTAATGACGTCATCACTTGCGACAGACTATTCATATGTTGCCTTCACCAGCTCGGGACCTCTCGAGACAGCTGACGACACTGCTCACATGACAATCGAGTTCTGGAGTTTGGCGCATGAACGCCACTGATCCCGGAACAATCGGGATTGATGCGTGTTTTGTTTTGGTTCTCTTTTCTTTTTTTCACCTCACCTTGAGCCTCCACACCCACGACATATAATTTTAGCTGAAGTAAGCTAAATTAAACAGCCAGAGACCAGCATTACTGACATATGTGCATCTGCAATTGAATGACATTGACTGGTGCTGTTGATAGTGATTACAAGATGATATTTTAGCATTTATGATACTGTTTACATGTCAGTTGCATGCATGGGCGCCATGTTGATGATGCGTGTGTCGTCACACAAAACACAAGCTCGGGAACTCGTTCTTCTATACTTCCGCCAGAGATCAACCTCGATAATTATCGATCTGACATTGCGTCACCAAATGTTCACTCCCACTTTCCCGAGGTTTTAGGTCGGCTTTCTGGGGATTCTCGATTTTTTGAACGAGCCAATACTTCAGAAGGCTTTCGCTCGCATTGTCGGAAGTGCCCTCTGCTGTTCATGAGAGAAACGGCAGTATCTTTCGCAACTCGCAGCGTGATTTCTACGGATGTATAAAATAGAAAGCCAAACACGGCTGCTGTAGGGCTACTGAACGTCTGACTTGTGACTTACCACATTGAAACATATATTTTTTGTTGTAGCCTACATTGCCAGATCATTCCAAGACCATGTGAGAGCATTGTTCTGGCGGCAGAATTTTTAAATATATCGCCGAACACAACGTGCTTCTGAACAAAGTAAACAATTGTTTCACTGAACAACATTTAAGAGAGAAGATAAAATAACTCTCTAGGACATTTTATTATCCTCAAAATGATGCATGATCCATTCTGTAGTAGCCTACAGTAGTTGTAGCCTCTCTTCGCAACTCCTGCTTTGTCTGCCTATACTGTATGGTCGCTGGTGGCGCACGACAAGTTACAAAATATCTGGGGTGCACGACGTCGCGCCACGGCAGCTCACGACACGGCGTGTGACGTCATTTTGGGTCACGTGACGGCGCGAGTGAGGTCGCGAGTGAGGTCGCGAGTGAAGTATGAAGGAGGGTAGCGCCAGTCACGACAAGTATGAATCCCCCTTTAGGCTGGACGTTGGTTGAGTGTGAACCTTACACTGTAGAAGCAAAATAATTTGAGTTGTCTATGGGTGGATTGGGTGTGGACTTGCAACTGTAGAAGTGATTTCCTTTTGGGGTGTAGTCCTTTTGGGGCATATCTGGGTGAATATTGTTTGGGGGTGTCAAGCTCACCTGTGGAAGGAGAGCCACTTGACACCCTCGCAGAGCACCACGCCGGATGTCATGAGCAGCTCGGCAAAGTAGAGCGTCTCGATGCCTTCCTCCTCGTGCTTCTTGAACTGGATACCCGACGTCGTCAGCAGCTCGATGGAGTCTTGAGCGTACATGTCCTCCCTGCAGGACACGAGACAAGATTGGAGGACAGTTTGGCCTGGCTATCGCAAACTGCAACTCTCCTCCAGAATGAGGTCTGGGTAATTGGTGTCGTCAACCCCTTTCTCTGAGGGAAAGTCAAGTCAAGTGTACTTTATTGTCAACAATCTATGAAACAGGGTTAGCGCAGAAGTATGAAATGGCGTTTGACAAGTCTCCAATGTGCAGTTGAACTAAAACATTGACAATAATATCTCTCTCACTCTCACACTCATACACAAATTTACAATTCTTTCTCCGACACATTCACATGTCTAGCTTGTGTTCATGACATGACTCTTGTATGCTAGAATCAACGATCAGTCTGACCACCCATTCCTTCACTCACCTGCTAGCAGAATTGGTGCCTTAACCCATTGACGCCGGTTGTTGCGTTACGCAACATTGGCCCTGACGCCGGTTGTTGCAAAACGCAACATTATTGA
Source organism: Engraulis encrasicolus (assembly GCF_034702125.1). Lineage (NCBI taxonomy): Eukaryota > Metazoa > Chordata > Actinopteri > Clupeiformes > Engraulidae > Engraulis > Engraulis encrasicolus. The sequence goes on from NC_085879.1 coordinate 20,611,127, forward strand.
TTTGTCAATATTTTCAAGACGCATGAGAGATGCAATGCACAATGTTTTGTTCAAATACACAAGAGGTGGATGTTCTCGATTTTTTAAAGATCATGTAGCAAAAAAAAAGTTTGATTCGTCGACAAAAATGTCAAACGCAATCAACTACGCTTGCTTCTGCAGACGTGGGTTGTAGCCATTTCACACAGGTAAAAAAAAAAAAAGAAGAAGAAGGCTGTGGTTCGCAAGACACGCTGTTACAGCGGACGTGATGTTCAGTTGAAAGGTAATGAAGAAATTTTAATCGAGGAAAGGAAATATGATTGAAGACCCTTTAGATAGAGAGCAGGAGTGTGATTTGCCGCGGCCGCATGAAGAGGTGGGCGAGTGGCTTCCAAATAGACAGTCAGCTAGATTTCGCCCCCGACGTTACCAAAACTTCACTCCGACACTCGGGGCAATTGGCGAAGGTGCCAATATCTGAGGAAGCACGTCCTTCAGATATATTTCAGAATATTTTCACTGAGGAACTTTAGGATATGGTGATAACCTATTGGTGAGGCAGACAACGGTAGACATGCGAATTGTAGACGCGCGGCCACACATCCAGCTCAAAGTGGAGCCCCGTCTCAAAATAGGATATGAAATTGCTCATCGGTCTCTCTGCATAACGTTTGGAGGAATAAAACGTCCATACTCGCCGGTGGGAGAGCAAGTGGCTGTATCAGACAAATGTCCCCCGATTTATGGCAGAAATGACTGCCTAATAATTATAGGCCTAATAATAATGATTATTATGATTTAGCCTAGTTATAGTCGGCTATTGTAACAGTAGCAATAGTAGCCTAATAGCTTATAATAAATAGCATCAAGCATTATCCTGAAAGCACATGAAACGTTTTTCAATCATTTGACTATGAGATATGATTTTTTTAAAGGAATATGTGTTAGTGTTAATGCTGAATGAACATAATCCCGTGAAAGCAGAGGATTTTACCTTTTAAATGCAATTTGTCCCATGTCCATATGTGTTCCACAGGCTGAGATATTGAATTTTTCATAGGAGTTTTCAACCAATTTTTCTTATCTCAAAAAACCCTCAGGCATTGGGGACCTTTTCTAAAAACTGGCTCAGGCGCCAATGGGTTAAACATGCGTCCTATCAAGCCAGTGGGAAATGTAGAATAGAGTACAGTACACTCGAGTACAGTATGAAGTAAAAATGAGCCAATTTGGCCATTACAAGTGTGTCACTTGAAAATATAATTATGTGAGAAAAAAAGAAGGTCCCGAGGCAACTCTGCTATTAACCCTCAGAACTCCAGCGGCACGGATCCCAGCAGTTTTTTGACAAGACTTTATTGTCTTTTTTTATTAGTGCCACACACTACGACACGTTTTGACACACACACAAGCAGAGTTGCTTCAGAAGCATCCTTCCATTTCATGTTTAAGATTCCTACCCTTGCCCTCGAAGAGCACCTGCGCTACACAATTGTTTGAGAACCCAAGGCAGCGTACTCATACTTACTCTCTCTCGTACTTACGTGAGGTTAAACTTGAAGTTGAACTGCCAGGTGGAGGTGCCGGGTGGATACTCGCCCTGCTCGTTCATGAAGGTGAGGCCCAGCTGGATGATCTTCAGCAGGTCCACGTTGCACCGGAGCAGCTGGTACTGGTAGTCAGCGTTGCTGCGGAACTCGCCTATGGGCCTGGCCACTACGCCAGGGAACTCTGTATCCTGCAGGAACATGCGTAACAAGAAAGATAACAGAATAGACGTTATTGTCATGCGTGTCACTTTAAATGTAATATATTGTGAGCTCACCATTGCAACATTGTTGAACTTTCATATGACCTGCTGTGATCTTTGAATCTGTATCTTTGTGTATTGCTGCGAGACGTCTTCTTCTGTTATGGTGACACAGCTGAACTTGTGCATGACCTGCCGTGAATGCTAACTGTGTCTTTCTGCATGGCTGTCAGGTGAACCCTTTTGCGAGTCGTTTTGGGTAAAACTGTCTATTAACTGTCATGTCATGCAATGCAAGTTCACTGTGGGGACATAAGGCTCTTTTCCACTGCCGGTTTTCTGGTAGGCTTACAGCAGGACACAGCTCAGTCGTAAAGCAAAAAGTGGCGGCCGAGTCGTGCTTTGTCGAGCTGTAGGCCTACCAGAAAACCGGCAGTGGAAAAGAGCATAAAGTTGCACTTACGTATCACCTGCTATGATCTCTTTCAGTGTTTTTGTGTATTAGTATCAGATGACCCATTTTATTAGTCGTTTAGGGTGAAACTGTCTATTAAGTGTCATATAATGTCACATCATGTCACGTAATGTAATGTAATGCAAAGCAATCTCACCATGGCGACATAGTTAAACTTGCGGATGACCTGGCGAATCCTCTTCAGCTCCTGGTCCAGGTTGAAGGCCCAGACCTCACATATGCGCTGGCTGTGGTCCACGGTGGCTGCAGGCATAGTGCTAGTGCGACCGCTCCGACTCAGTCGCCCGGCATCACAAGCTGAGCGCTGCTACTAGTACGCGTAGGTGGAGGAAAGAAAAAACCTTCATGGGCCTGCTACAGCCAGATGCCTCACCTTACCTAAAAACACCTGAGGGATGAAGGATAGAGCATTAAAGGAAGGATGGAAGGGAAAATGGATGGAGGGAGGTTCAGCATTAGTGGAAAGCTTTAGAAGTCTGTAATTCTATAGGCAGCAACCTTAAAACAAGTAACTTTTGTTAGAGCAGAGAAATATCATGACTTCGTTCTTTGCTAGTTGCAGATGAATGTGCTATGACAATGTTTTTTTGTTTTGTTTTGTTTTTTTCAATGTAATTGACAGGACAACCTACATCTTAGGAGCCTTATCCTGAGTTCAGTGATGGTTTGCATCCGACAGTTTGAATAATAACCCACCAGATCTAGGTTGTTTTCTCCAACTATAACTTAACACTTAACTATATCCGGTCATCTGTGCCTGCCAGTGCCCATAGGCCTACTGTCAATCAAACTTTTGTAAGCTTAGTTCTGCAGTCTATGCCCAGTGAGTCAGTGCAGTTGTTTTGGTCATCACCGCTATGCTTAACTCGTCGTCTTAACCACAAATTAGTGTAGAACAATGATTATGCAATTCCTTTCGATGCAGCACACTTACTTGAGATGCTTTGACGTAGACCGTGCGTTACAGAAAGATGAAGACCTCAACATGCTAGCTACCAAACGTTAGAACCGTGGTTACAAATCAAGGAGGGAAATATCGACATACGCCCATGCTTGCCTTTCAGAGCACGAGCTGCAACAAGCTGACAAGACACTCCTGTCATTTCACCGTTTAAACCCAGCATGTTTTGATGTCCACAAAGGGAAATATCCATTTGACCTACGCTACACAGCTTCTGGCAAAACTAACATCAGCTAGTCATATCTACTGAAGTTACCGCAGTCAGCTAGCATTTTCATCAGTCACACTTGAGGTCGTTATTAGAACATTTCTAGGTAGTGTATTGTCAGTTTGTAGAATGCATGCCATGGACATTTCCATCTTAGCGTTATGCTCAGTGCTGATGCAGCAAGATCGCAAACTTTAGATGTGATAGAATTTCTAGAGCTATCTGGAGAAGGCTGAGCAGCTCCCTACGCTTGCCATAAATAGGCTATGTCCTGTCCTGCCGAGGCAACTTCTATCCTGGCCAAACAGGCAGAACTTACCTCTTCTCAAACAAGGCTGTGCACGTTGCACCTAAACTGACTCTGCAATACACGTCTTTTTCTGTAGTTTATTATATCGTCTAACTTTCCAATATCCCTGAAACCACACAGACGCCACTTCTGGGCACTTACTGCGCATGACAATGACGCCACTACTGGGATAACCTTTGAACCACAAAGGAGGGGCCCTAAAATGAAATAAAAATAAATAAATAGTCCTACAATTATAAATAAATAAATACAAACCAAAAGAGGGCCTCTTTACACACAACAACAACAACAAATGAGGGGAATACTTGGTTTGATATCATTCATTTATTTTACTTTCAATATTTAAATATGTTGTGAGACATTCACATTTCAAATATATCACATATTGAGAAATGACCAGGCTGACGCATTTGCGCGATTCATCCCCAAGTTATGAAACACATTGTTCATAATGATATTGTTTTTCTTTTTTAAATGTATTTATTTATTTCATATTTGTGTTGTTGTGCACCATTTTGAGGTTATGGTGGGCTACCATTTCTTCTGGAACGCCTGAATCGTAAAAGCCCACAGACTTCTATAAAAACCTAATACACTGCATCAAAATGGAAATAATAAGTGCTCTATTATGACGCAAACGTTCGGTTGCGTGCGTGACTATAAAATAGCCCGACAATCACGATTCAGTATCATTTCGAACAGTTTGAATAATAAGGAGAGTTTTTATCTGTGGGGTCCAATGGACCAGTACCCGGACTTTTTGTCCACCCTTAACCGACGCGCACGCTATCTCCTCGGTGTAGCCTTTGGCGATGTGGCGCAGGATCACCACCAGCAGGCGCTGAAGACCGAGAACCTGCTGGAGGAGAGCAGGTGTGTGTGCGCACGCGTGCGTGTCATAACGATATAGCCTATAATGTAATGTCTGTGATAAAATGTAATGTAATGTGATGTAATGTAATATAATATAACATGACATGATAGGCTAATATAGCCTATAGGCCTATGTAAAATAAATATAGGCCTACTGTGTTGCGGGGCTCAATCTCTAGCAGTAGCTGGGATACCTAACAATGCTAATAAATATTAGCTTTAGCATTAGCGTATTTAGCATCAACATTTGTTAGGCATTAGCACAGCCCTTATGTATTCCTAGAGTATCTGTGGCATTAGTATGAGCCAGACGCTACTTAGCTCTACATAGGCCTAATAGTTAGCATTAATAATGCTAAAACTTAGCCAATGTTAATGCTAGTTATTTATTATGTGTAGTGAATGTTAGTAGGCCTACTCGCTAATGCGAATGCTTAGATTATACCAGAGAGAGTTTAGATTTCCTTCCTAAAAAAATCTCTGATTTTACTCACATTTTGTTAATGCTAATGCTAATGTTAGCTAATGTTAAGTGGGTTATTTACCGTAACATAGTTAAGTTACTTTACTTACATCTAACCATTGTCTTTTTAGCATTAATTGGCGTCAACATTATCATTATCTAAGCATTAGATTAGTATTACAGTGTTTCCCACAGAAATTTTGGAAACTATGGGGGCAGCCATGATATTTTTTTCCGGGGGGGGGGGGGGGGGGGGGGGGGGGGGGGTCACGTGGACCTTTGGGGGGGGGGGTGCATTTAAAAAAAAAAATGCAGTACAGTGAATCATTTCTGTTTACAACAGTTTAATTCGTCCCTCATGCAGGGGTCTATGTCATGAAAAAAATAATAAAACAAAATATGAGCCGAGATAAGAATTTAAGAGTACTCTGACATTGTTAACGCATAGACAAAAAGGGTCTAAGACGGTAGGCTATGCCTTTTCCCCACACACACAGGCGTACACATTCTACATGAGGGGTGCTGGCCAGTTTTTCAAAATTCCTCCCATTAAAATGGCTGAACAACATATTACACATTTATGTCTTTTCACATTCATTTCTATATACAGCCCGATGTCTCCTCTGCCGTGTCAATGAAGGCCTGTCACCTAACTCATTACAACTGTAAAGCAAAGCCTGGGGAGTGTTAGTAAACTCATCCCAACTGTCCCTTCTCTGAATGTTTTTAATTGCTCCCAAACCCAAGTTAACTACAACAACTTGACTAAGCTTTTGATCCCTCTGTCTTTCAAGCACTTGTAGTTTTCTCTATAGGATGTATTTAATCCAGGAGAAAAATGCGAAGGAAATCGTAATTCAAATCGTTTTTTTAACAAAAACGGAAATCGTAAAAAAAAAAAAAAAAAAAAGTTAAAAAAAAAAAAAAATTTTTTTTTTTTTTATTTTTTTTTACATTTTCGGAAACTATGGCGGCCAAATTTAAACTATGGTGGGCCGCCATAGTTTCCTCAATGTATGGGAAACACTGGTATTAACTTGAATTAGCATTGGTAAGTGTTAGCTAAACATGAATGCTAGTTTTAGCATTAACTTTACTTTAACTCAGGGGCGGAGCTAATAGGCAGGGCAGACAGGGCATTTGCCCCTGGGCCCAGGGCCCTCCTGTATTGATGGTGGGAGCCCTGTTTTGACCTTGTCAGGCTGAAAGGTGAATGTTAGTGCTAGCTAATGCTAATGCTTAGATTATACAGTTTTGTTAATGCTAATGCGGTGAGTTATTTAATACAGTTAGGTAATTTAATACAGTTAAATTAGACATCCAATCCATTTAGGCTGGTTTATCAGGCTACCTTCATTGTCTTTTAGCATTAATTGGCATCACCATTACCCTACATTAGATTAGCATTAGTTTGTATTCACTTGAATTAGCAGCATTGGTAAGCATTAGCTACACCTGAATGCTAGCTTTAGCATTAGCAAAGCATTAGCATTACTTTAACTCAGGGGCATAGCTAATATACAGGACAAGTAGGACATTTGCTCCGGACCCAGGGCCCTCCCGTATTGATGGTTTTGACCTTGGCAGGCTGAATGATGGGGCCCATCTTTTATAGGCAGTGATGGGTAAGCGGTTAGAATGTCAGACTTGTAGCCCAAAGGTCACCGGTTCAACTCCCAAACCGCCAGGTTGGTGGAGGGAGTAATTAACCAGTGCTCTCCCCCATCCTCCTCCATGACTAGTATAGGCCTACCGTACCTGCTGCACTGCCCCATTGCACGAGTGTGGCATGAATGCAATTTCATGTGCAGTGTTGTGTGCTGTGTCACAATGACAATGGGAGTTGGAGTCTCCCAATGGGCTTTCACTTCACCAGCATTTTACCTGGGCCATGTATGCAATTGTTCCGGCCACTGCTTTTTAACCAGCAGTAACACTTATTAGTATTAGCACAAGCTAAATATTATTAGCTAGCGTTACATTAGCCAAGTATTCGCTTAGCATTTAACATTATCATAACCTTTAGCAGCTGAGTGTTTTGGGACAGTAAACTAGGTGTTTCAGGACACCAACTTGGTATCCCAGGACACAGCAGTTGGGTGTCCCACGACAGCAGAGTGTCAGCAGCTGGGTGTCTCTGGAAAGTTTGCAGGACACCAGCAACCATAGCCTAGGGCAGCGGTGGCCTAGTGGTTAGATAGTGTGTCTTTCAATCTGAGGGTTGCAGGTGTGAATCCCCCCTGACCTCTCCCTACATCTCCATGGTTGACGTGCTCTTGAGCAAGGTGTAACGGAGGCTAACTAGCAGAGTTGGCATGGAACGTTAGTAAACCTCCCTGAGTCTCATACAGTATCAATGCCGTTGGGCTGGGGGACTGGTCCTTTAGTCCAGCGGTATCGTACTGTGCCTCCCATTTCCGAACCTATGTAGTTGTCGAGGTTGCACGTTCGCGCCCAGAGGGGGACGAACAGGTGCAAGATGACCTCCGTCACAAAGGCACCTAACCCAACATTGCTCCAGGGACTGTAACCAATACCCTGACAAATAATAACTGTAAGTCGCTTTGAGTAAAATGAAAGCGTCAGCTAAGTGAAATGTAATGATAATGATACAGTATAAAATATTTATCTGTCTGTTTGTCTATGGATCTATCCGTCTGTCTGTCTATCTATCTATCTTCAGTGTGACGGAGGCTAAACAGAATGAAGAAAATGCCTCTCTGGAGGCAAAGTTACAAGCGCAGAGGGCCTCTCTGGAGTTGGAGTTTGAGAAACAGAGGGCGTCTCTGGCAGCGGCGTGGAGAGAGGAAAAGGCCTCTTTGGAGGCGGATTGGATGGCGCAGAGGGCGCATTTGGAGGAGGAGTGCCAGCAGCATAGGGCGTCTGCAGCGGCTGCTGTGGACGCAGAGCGCAAGAAGCTGTTTCGGTTTGTGTCTTCAGTGACCAGGCAGCTGTATGGGCAGCGCAAGCAGACCGCCCTCCTCCGCGCAGCCCAGTACGAGCGACTGCTGGTCGACCTAAAGAAGCAGGCCACTCGGTGGATGGTGGTAAGTAGTTAGAGGACTTACTGTTACAGGTACACTGTGTAAGATTTTTAGTTGTTTATTTACAGAATTCATGCTACCCATTCACTAATGTTACCTTTTTCATGAATACTTACCACCACCATCAAATTCCAAGTATTCATTATGACTGAAACATTTCCAGAAATAGCTATTTTTAGCTGCAAAAATGACTACTTGGGCCATACTAGAAAATATTAGTTTATTACCTAGTTAACTTTCATGAAACGATCAAATTTGGCAATAGGCAACCCAGTTTCAATGAGCAGCATAGTCGCAGTACCTTTTTTGACAATTTCCTGCACAGTGTACCTCAAGACATAGAATGTAGGAACGTGCCATGGTAAATCACTCTGTGGATCACACACTATCTTGTTTTTTTTGGCTATGTAACCCACATATGACTGATTGTGATAGGATTGGAATGGGAGGTCAAAATGGGGGGTCTGATGATCGACATGTACACAATAACAAACTGTTGCCTATTTGCATCAGACATTGGACAATATCAAACTGTTGCACTCTCTGCATACTACATGCAGACACTGGACAGATCAAACACATTGCACACACATGCATAGATGAAACGTTGTTGTTACCCCCATCTGCAAACAAACAAACATGGTGTGTGTGTGTGTGTTGTTCTGCTACTTAGGCACCATGGGATTGCCCGGCCAGTTGTGATAATGCTGATGTTCCGATGGTCTTCTCTTCATGGAGCCTGAGGGAGGAGACCAGGAGGATCCAGGAGGACATGCCCCGCCTGTACAACCACTTGGAGGTAACTAAGAGCGCACAGACAGCTGCCCTTCAATTACATCTATGATAACAAAAGTAACTATAATCTGACATACACCAACTATTACTGTTGTTATATGATGTGATAATCAATGTCATTTTAGAACTAGAGGTGATAAATTGGTTTTACAGCATCCTATTTACCACCCAATAAAACATAGTAAAGTGGGAGTCAATGGAGAGACAAAAAACAAGATAATGACAAAGTGATGCATTAACATAAAAAAAAAACATTTGCAAGCTCATGTGATGGCCATGCAGATTTACTTGACCAGTATTGCGCCTTAGTTAGACCTTTCTTGTGTTCCATTGTTTTAGGAGTACTATCAGCATGAGAAGATGCTTCAGCACCTTCTGGAGCAACAGAGAAGAGAGTCAGAGCTTGAGGGGAGGGCGTACATCAAGTGCCAGGTCCTGCATGCCAAATACGTCAAGGAGGAAGCAAAGAGGCAGGAGGCTGAGCGGAAAAAGAGAGCGGAGCTTCATGCCAGGCTGCTCAAAGAAGCGGAGAAGAGATGGGTCGCCGCACAGAAGAAACAGAGGAAGAGCGAGGAGAAGGCCAGGAGGGAGGCGGAGAACATTGAGAAGAAGAAGAAGGCAGAGCAGGAGAAAAAAGAGGCCAAGGAGGCAGCCAGGGAGGAGAGGGCAGCCGCAGGAGGAAAGAGCTGGTTCAGAAGACTCCTGTGCTGCTGCTTCAGAAGGAGGGCCACTGCAGCTAACTGAGCTGTGCTCCTGTCCCCCCCTGTCTGTCTGTGTGTGTGTGTGTGTGTGTGTGTGTGTGTGTGTGTGTGTGTGTGTGTGTGTGTGTGTGTGTGTGTGTGTGTGTGTGTGTGTGTGTGCCCCATGTCCCCGTCTGTGATTGTCATCTGTCCTGTCCTGTCCTGCCCTGCCCTGCCCTGCCCTGCCCCGCCCTGCCCTGCCCTGCCCACCAGTGACTTGCCTTCCTAGTTGTCTCACCATTTTTGCAATGTGTAGTCAGTCCTACTGTATTCTCCCTGTTCCTGTGCATATGTCTGTAACGTGTTTTGTAAATACCCCACCCCCCAACTCCACACCTGTAAATACCCCCATCCCATGTTTTGTAAATCCCCCCCCCCCCTTTTTTTTGTAAATACCTCCTGTAAATAGCCCATCATACCATTTTTTGCAAATAACCCCTGTAAATAACCCCACAGCCTTGTAAATAAACCTCTGTAAATATCCCCCCCCAAAACTTTGTGTTTCGTGTCATGTATTTGGCTCCACTTCCCCTACATTGGGACTTTCTGCTGGACAGAGTTGTGCACACACACAGATGATAGCCTCAGGCAATGAAGTTCATCGTACCATACATCACACAGACACAGGATGTAGGCCTGATAGAAGAAGAAAATCCAAAACCTGAATCTTTAACTTATTGGAATGAGAAAAATCTAATGAGTATGCTTTATTCTGGCAAACAAACTCCATCAACCTGAAGTCTGAATACTATTAAGCCCTGCAAATTACATGCGAATGCCTACCTTCCTGCCGCAGTGCTTCTCTTCTGCCAAAAGTGGAGCTACGTTACCACCTTGTGGTGAAAAAACAAAACAGCCACTAAAACTCAGTTCATTCAAACACTTTCTCCAAGTCTCAGTGGATTACCACACAACTAAATACAATATGACACATTTATCATTTAACATAAAGTAATAGATTTGGAGGAGTCTGCGATTAAAGCCAGATACTGTGAGAAGCCAGATTGCTTGGTTTACCTTTTTCTGTAATGTTAGTGTAGAGTGTGTTGATTTCAAACATATTGTGTTTGAAATATTGGGTTAGGACTTGAAGTTTCAGCAACAGTGACCTCTCCTGGTGAATAAGCAAACCTGCAACTAAATATGCTTAGCTAGTCAGTGTGGCAATGAGTGCACCAAATCCACATTGACACAGCCTAGATCAGATCAGGTGGGGAACCTTTTTTTATTCGAGGGTCCACTTTAAAGTTTATAAAGTCCTCCTAGAGCCGTAGTACGAACACAGACCGGGATTTCCCCCTGCACTTTAGGCCTATATTGAAGGCGGCCACCTTTACAACAGACCTCACCTTCACTCGGTCCCCTGAAAATATAACTCAATTGTATTGCAAATGTAATGTCTACCATTTCTTTACAAAAGATCTTGTATTTCATTTTAAACTGCATAAAATTAAAATTATGTCTGGGTCTGGATAAGACGTCCTCAAGGGTCGTAAACAGTGCTCAAGAAGATATAGGTTCCCCACCCCTGGCCTAGATGCTCACCTACAGCAGAGATTCTTTAAGTACAGTGGTGCTCATATGTTTACATACCCCAGCAGAATATATGCTTTCTTGGTGATTTCTCACAAAATATGAAGGATTACACAAAACCTTTTTTTTTACTCATTGCTAGTGACTGGCATAAGACATTTATTAGCAATCTTCTGTGTTTACTCTTTCAAAAGCATGATCACAACCCAAACTACCCAAATGACCCTGTTCAAAAGTGTACATACCCTAGTTTCTGATGCTGAATATGGCCCTGTTTAACATCAGGGACCACTCTAAATTGTTTGTGGTAGTTGTGGATAAGGCTCTTAATGTTCTCAGATGACAAAACAGCACATTCTTCCTGGCAGAATGGTTGTTTCCTATAATATTTTTGGGTGTCTTGCTGGAACCTCACATTTGAGATTTCCCCTGAATGGCTCAATGATGTTGAGATCAGGAGAGTGAGACGGTCACTCAAAAACTTCATTGTATTCTTTCTGAAGCTAATGACGGGTTGATTTGGCTTTCTGTGTTGAAATATTGTCATGTTGGCATGTCCAAACAATGGACCATGTGCACTTTCAAGGCTGATGTGTGTCAAGTTTCCTCCAGTATTTTTCACAGGGCAATGTATTCATCATTCTGTGAGTATGGACCAAAAGTATAGTGCATTTGTAACTCAAATGTCCCCATGACATCAGTGGTCCATGACCATGTTTCACAGAAGGGATGGTGTAACTTTCACCATAGGCTCCGTTGACTGTTCTCCAACTGGTACTGTTAATAGTGGCTGAAAAAAGTTCCATATTGATTTCATTTTTCCAAATGACTTTGTCACAGGCATTCTGATGCTTCTCACTATGCTATTTGGTGTATCACACTACCACAAACAATTTAGAGCGGTCCTTGATGTTAAACAGGGCCATATTCAGCATCAGAAACTAGGGTATGTAAATTTTTGAGCAGGGTCATTTGGGTAGTTTGGGTTGTGATCATGCTTTTGAAAGAGTAAACACAGAAGATTGCTAATAAATGTCTTAAGCCAGTCACTAGCAATGAGTGAAAAAAAAGGTTTTGTGTAATCCTTCATATTTTGTGAGAAATTGCAGAGAAAGCGTATATTCTGCTGGGGTATGTAAACATATGAGCACCACTGTATATAGAGATATGGCAACATAATAGGTTTCTATGGGCACCTAACGTGACCAGGTTCTGGTCTGCCTAAAGGAGCGTGTCATAATGCTCCTAGCATTGAATAGAACAGTCCTTAGGTCTGCCTAGGTCTGCCTAAAGGGGGATTTCCCCCCTCTCCCCTTTGCAATAATAGAACCCGGAAACAATGGGCCAATGGAACCTCTCTCTCTCCCTACTCTCTCTGCCTACAGTATGTGAGCCGGATATCTCCTGCTCTGCAGGTGATTCCCTTGTATGGGGTAACGTGGGCTTCAGGATATATGCAGAGTGCCCAGTGGTTGCATGTGATGAGTGTGAAGTGAGTAACTAACCCGGCACAACCCACTACCCCAAGGTGAGCTGCTTTCCACATCCCTGGGACATCAAGCACCCAAAAGGATGGGTACAGGGGTGCTAGAAAATCGCAAAAGTTGGGGTGCATGGTTGCTAGAACATTGCCGAAGGATGGCTATGAAAACATGCGAAAGGGAACTAGTTTTGATCAAATGGCCTCAAAACAAACATGTTTCACTGGTTTTCATTTAAAAAGCCCCTTCACTGTAACTGAAAATTTCAAGCTTATTGTGTCCTCCTTTATAATGGATAAAATTAGCTAAAACTTTGCAATGAAGTTGTGTCCAAAGTAACAATAATGTAACAGGGATGGATTAGGACTCCATATGACCCTGGACCAGAAACAAGAAAGGACCCCCTCCATTACAAGGTTCCAAAAGATTTGGGGGTTTAATGAAGATGTTAGACCCTTTGTTATTGGGGGTTTGGTGTTTTCATCCCCGAGAAAATGTGAAAATACAGTTTAAAGTGCAAAATAACACAATTAAATATGAGAATTCAGACCAACAATGAAGGGTTTTAAGTAGCGCGGAGGGTTGGACTTCTGTGATCCCTTGGGTCTTTAGGCCCCTGGGTCTGGGCCCGGTAGGCCCATGGTGTGATCCATCCTTGTGTAAAAGAACAGCAGGATTTTGCTTAGTCGGTAGTATTTGAAAACTCAACATCATTCATTCATGCATGCATGAACTCATACAGTGGTGGGCAGGGCACATACGTATATTGCCTTGTTGGTGGCATTGCACACTCAAACACACAGAGTTTAAACGTTCAGAAGTCTATTGTTTGTGTGCGCATACATTTTTAAAATGTACTAGCTCCTCACTATCCTTTTTGTACGTCTCAGAATGAGTATAATGTGTATGAAAAGTGAAATATTCACATCCTGGTCCACTGGGCCAATATGTTTCAACTTTGATGAGGGAGACCAAGAAAGTTTTTTTTTAAAGTTCATGAAGGTTGGGGCAGGCTTCACCCAAATAGACTTTTGTCATATTTTAGGGTGCTCACCCAAATAACACATAACATATAAAAAAATAAGAGGAAAAGGTCACACCATGCATTAAAGGATAACTTCAGTCAATTTCAACATGCAGTTGTAATGTTCACACTACCCTGGACTTGTCAGTATGTTAGAGTATTTTGTGTGTGTGTGTGTGTGTGTGTGTGTGTGTGTGTGTGTGTGTGTGTGTGTGTGTGTGTGTGTGTGTGTGTGTGTGTGTGTGTGTGTGTGTGTGTGTGTGTGTGTGTGTGTGTGTGTGTGTGTCACACATCAAGAAAGGCAGAACGCCTAAATGTGTCTAGGTAGTAAACATTTTTGAAAGTTGAGTTGGGTAATGGCTCATTGACAGAGCCGGGTTGTCAGTGCATGGACATTTTTTATACATAAAATGTCTAGAGCAGGAATTGCCATAATTTATTGGCAAAATGTTTTATACACATTGATGAATATAAAAATCTAACATTAACTCTAACATTGACCAAGGGCTTAGAAGCATTGCACATTATTTGACATCGCATTGTGATATAACACCAATAACAAATCAATTATTATTCACTTTGACAGAATGGGCTCAGCACAATAATGTATTAATTTTCCTGAATTCATTTTAATACACAAAGGAAGGCACATCGATGGATGCTTGCTTTTCACCTATTGAAACTTGTGCTATTGGGAAGACACATACCTCATTTGGTACAGAATATAATATCATGTGTTGGTGTTGTAGCCTACTTAATACCACACTTTTACTTATACTTTTACTTTTGACACCTCTGTACACATGTAAAGAGCCCCATTCCTAAAACCAGACTGTTGGTGGCTAGTTGGGGTTAGAGAGCGCTATTGGTGAACTGTGGATCCAGGGCCCCAACTTCCACCACATTCAGGAAGGCAAAAGTTGTACTTGAGTGAACAAAATTCAGATTATCACCAAGTGGCCCACCACCATCCTGAAAAACTCAACACAGACAATGCAATAAACTAACCTTCCCCAACACTGAACAGTACACACTTAGGCCTACGCGCCCACACATGCCCACACGCCAGATTTCAAAATCTACCAGTCACTCACTGTTTTTCTAGTCAAAGTGACTGGTGGCTTGAAAAATTTACCAGTCACCACTGAAATTTACCCATCATTGGCAGGTGGACGAGTGCTTATTTCCATCCCTGCCACACGCACACCAACACACACACACACACAGCAATAACAACTACAGTATGTAGGCCTACATAATGTAAGCAGCTGTAGGGAGTCCGGAAAAAAATAGTACCTGATGAGATGTTGGATACCACCTTTTACTACCTTTTACTGGCCATAATTTTGCACGTTTTCATTTACTACCTTTTACTACTTTTTAAAAACCTCTGGGCACCCTGACACACACATTGTATCCACAAGCACACACCTATTCCCTCCATCAACAAAGCAGAAATACACCTCATTCGCTGTCTCTGAGTCTGAACTAGGTGGCTAGTTGGTGGTGTGCTGCTTGAGTGAAAGTGGTGGTAGGTCAAGAAGGACACAAACTTTATTGTGTGGGCCATTTTTTAAGAATATGGAATACATATGGATGGATGTTATGTTTATGGATGGTATGTCAAATACTAAAATGTACAACGAAGTTAATATGAACATAATCTACATCTTGACATGACTTGTCTGCATCTGTTCAATCACTACGATGTTGCATCATCACTCAACGGTGGCATATAGTTAACCATACCAGTAATTATGCTGCACATTCAACTTTTTAGTTCATTTTCATAATACACAAACCTCCATGGAAAAATGACATAAAGGGGTATGACACTATTTTGGGGCTTAATACAGTTAAAATCGTTGGCCGGGGTTTATAAAGGTGGTAAAGTGTCTTAATTTTCATGTTAGGCGTTGTCTTGCTAAGTTAAAAGAGGGAGTATGTAGCTAAGCAAGTGAAAGTCAATGGATTGCTGTAGCATGTGTGATCCATTGACTCTCACTAGCTTAGATACTTGCTTCCTCCTTAAATCAAGACAACGCCTAACATGAAAAATAGGACACTTTACCACCTTAGAAACCCAGGGCAACAATTGTATCTGTATTCAGCCCCAAAAGAGTGGCATACCCCTTTAATGGCACAGGATAAACAGTATAAGTGTTCAACACTAAAATCATGCTCCTTTCTAACTACCATCATTTGAACAATAGAAGGTTAAATTCATAAAAACAAACAGTGCACAATAATAAATGCCAAGTAATAATGATAACAAACACACATTCTTCATCATATATTTAATGTAACCACCACATGGCAACAGCCAGGCATTCACAAATCACAATCACCTTGTAAGTTGCACCCAAACTACATGTGCATGCTACAGGGTGGAAAATGACTAATGGAACGTGATAAGAGCAAGAGTTCGGGAGCTGGTCCAAGAACATTTGATGTGATCACAGTTTCAGATGGCGTGATCACAAACACACACACACACACACACACACACACACACACACACACACACACACACACACACACACACACACACACACACACACACACACACACACACACACACACACACAAGAGCTCCACTCATACTGTCTGCTAAATGCTAAATGTTTGATAATGTCAAGACTTTATGGAACAGAAGTTGAAAATCAAGGATAAAAGTTTCACACACTATGTAAATTACTCACGGTGCAATTTGGTGCCGATATTCTTTCGAAGTGGGCTGCTTCATTATAATGAGCTACCAGCTTGTTAACATTAGCCTGGTAACCTGTCCATAATATTTCTCTTCATTCGTATTGGTGGTCTGTGTGTGTGTGTGTGTGTGTGTGTGTGTGTGTGTGTGTGTGTGTGTGTGTACACATTTCAACATAGCCCAACACTAGGGCCGCCCCCTAGCACGGGTGAGGCATAAATGAAATTTCGTTGTGTGCAGTGGAGTGCTGTGTCACAATGACAGTGGGAGGTGGAGTTTCCCAATGGGCTTTCCCGTCAATAGAATAGCGCTCAGAGAGCGCACCTCCGTCCTCTGATGGACAGTAACACACATGCACTAGGAAAATCGTGATTTAATAGTGATATCGACATCGTGATAATAATCGTGATTTAATCATGGTAATAGTGGCCTGCCTTCAAGCATCCTTGAAGCCAAAATATATTGACAGGCTGGTGTTTCTGGCCAGAAATCTGTCCACCTAAGTTTCATGCTATTGCCGTTTCGTTTTCTATTTTGTTCGTTCCGTATACAATTCATTCTTGGATTTCATTTTTTTATCATTATAAATAAAATTCAGCAGAAAAATTAATAATCGTGATTAATAATCGTGATTCCCATTTTTGACCCAAATAATCGTGATAATGATTTTTTCCATAATCGTGCAGCCCTGACATGCACCATGACCGAACAAACAAACAGACAAACATACAACAACAACAACACAACAACAAAAACAGACTATTCTTGGTGGGGGTAGCAACCATAACTCAAAACCTGAACCCCTTAGCTCATGAGCAGTCCAGGTCATACGGTAGGTCATACTGACTGTAAATGTTACAAAAGAGGGGCACAGCTTGCATCAAGTGTCCGTGCAAATAAAACACACTTGATGCAAGGTGCCCCCCTCTTCTGTTGCATGTGAAGTTTTAATTTGTGTCAGTACCCTCAATGTAATTTATGAGGAGTGAGTGAAGCCTGCTCCTTACTACAATAGGACCAGGCTTTGACATTTTTTTTCACTCACCGGCCACTGGGGCTAGTGGTTTTCCTGTGTCACTAGCCATTCACCTATTCTACCAGCCACAAATTTGATATTGTTCCTTTTTTTTATCACGACGCTGTACATCTCAGAAGATGAGGTGCTAAAGCAAAAAGATTACAGCATAGCTTTCAACATGGAAAAAAGACAGAGCTTTTTTTCTCAAATACCAACAATTGACAAAAGAGTGGAAAACAATATAGGCTACTTGGATATGTCACACCATTAGGATAAACTACCTGCCAAATTGGGTAGTGACACTGAAATTATTACGAGCCACAGGGAAGTTTTACCAGCATTTGGCCAGTTGGCAGGTGCCAGTGTCAAGCCCTGAATAGGACATATTGTCAGGACACCATGCATGAAATGGAGTGTTGCCCTTTTTGACTCTCACCCAAATGTTTTTACATATTGTACAAGACACCTTCATTTCCTCCGGGATTAATACATGTTTCTCTACTCTACTATTCCTACTACAGGGTGTCTTCAAGGTCAGGAGGTCAGGCTAGGGCAGAACAAATGATGCACTCATCAAAGTCTACAATGACGCAGACTTCGACTGAAGAGATTGCAGGGGGTGCGTGGAATTTTGTTTGTGTTGAGGTTTTGACAAAGATTCTGCTTATTAACATTATAATTAGGCCAAATTAAGACCAAATTAAAACATTTTGGTCCCCATGTAAAGTCATTAAGGTATTGATGATCTCAACGAAGAATCATTGTAATTAATCATTTATACACACACACACACACACACACACACACACACACACACACACACACACACACACACACACACACACACACACACACACACACACACACACACACGCCTTCAATCAAAAGACATTTTTCTAATATGGCAACAAATTAGACAAAGCTTTTTGAATCTTTGTGAAATATTTTTTGGGGGCATTTAAACATGTAGAACTTTGTGTTGGGGGTGTGCTGCTTGTCTTCGGCACAGGTAAGAGGATGCGTTAAAGAAAAAATATTAGTCAACCACTTTTCATGTAATGACTGATTTTCTTTGTGTTTATATACTTCCACCTTACCACATGGTTTACCTGTACAAATATGTTTTTTTTTTCACATTTGGTGTATTAGGTTTTACACAATAACATCGGCTAGTAATACAAACACTGTAATACTACCATATTTTGAAATGACAAACGTAGCATTTTACAGTGTTGCATTTCACGAGTTAGTGAAAAATAATCCAATCATCCTCTGCACACCGAGATAACTCAACCAGTGACCTGTCTACTTGCAAGTGATCTTGATATCCGACTCATGACATTGAAGAAAACATTGGATGTCTAGTTGTAAAAGTATTACGGTAAAGTCAGATGCAATGGAGGGCGCCCTAGCAAACGCTCTGCTAGGGGTGTTATGACAAAACACGGTCAACGCTTGTAGCGTTAAAGTTGCGTCGTCCTAGAGTTGTGTTGAGGTCTTAATCTTTCCACAAGTCAACAACTTTCGAAGTCTTTATTTTCTCTCGCAAAGTGAATATTTGCAAAGACGCTTCATGATGCGATGTTGTTAATACCTTTTTCTGCAATAGTGGTGAAATCCACGGAACGTTCCATTTACAGGAACAGAGCTGAAGATAATGCTGCACCGAATATCTGAAAGAGATGTGAAGGATTACAAGGAGAATCAACAGTGAATCAAATGCCTGCAAATTAACAATCAGGTAACCACTTGGATAGCTTCTTCGCGTGCTTGCTTTTACATTTTTCTACACTTTGAGTGCATACTTGGTTTATTTTTTCCGGGGTTGGTGTTTGCTTCTCTGTTCGTCTTTTCCCCCTAGCCTTGAGCCCCTCCTTGTTTTGCTGGTTGCTAGCTGGCTATGTTGTAATGTTTACATTTAGGCCCAAGGATGGGAAACGCGCTTTTTCTATCTGCATTTACTTGGTTAATCGGATATGGGAGATAATGCTCATTGCAGAATGAAAAACAAACAAATGTCTTCAATGTACATGCATCTGGCTATTCCGTTTCTGGAGGGTGTGCAACAGTATTTTCTCTGCAGTGTGACTGGAAAAGGCCTCATTTAGAAAGTGCAATTCCTAATTTAAACATACTGCGATATCCATATTACTACACCAATTACATAAGAAGCGGACTTGGGCTGTTTGAACCGGGGAAGTATGATATCCGTCATGTTTGTTTGGGGGAGGGGGCCTGGTACACGCTACAAGGCCTAGGCTACTTCACATAACCTGCATTCGTTTGAACGAATTTAAATAATTTGCATATGAATCCTAAAACATACTGTGGCACGCGTTATGAGTGTTGATGCTTATAAATGAAGGCGCTTATGGCCGTGAACAACAAATCATTTTTGCCTTTGGCAGCTCCTCGTTTTGCTGCAACTCATGTCTTACGTAACAGGCTAGGCTATGTCATATCTTCTCTAATGAGATGAGTTAACAGCCAAATCAGTGGGGGCTGCGAATCGGCGCGTGTTTGTCAAGTCCATAGCCGTGTTCCAGCCACGCGACTTGGTAGTATTTTGCGCTTAATAGCCATAAAGTCGGTCATTAATTTGCTCCTCGTCATGGAGTTTGTAATAACACAACTAAAATACCGCCTCGGCCAGAGAGCATGCTGTGTATTCCATCAGGCCAAGCGAAACACTAGATATAGGCTATGAACTGTAGTGCAGTCCACGTTTGAATTGGTCTTTCGCCTTATAACTTTACCCTTGCCACATCCTGACCTGTACGACCCAAATTAAGAAATAACTTGCACGTCTTTGCTAGCCTATTTGTTTCCAAGCTACAGCAGCGGCAGTGGCTTTAGGAAAAACATGTTTTATCCGCACGAGCCCTGACTATTTGATACCAAGAACACGCGCTTTCACGCATCAAAGCCAAGATCAATAGAATTACCAAACCAGCCCTAGACCACAGGTGCTGAACGCAAATGAGCTTAGAACGGTGCGAAAGAATGTATCCAAAAAGGATGCAGCGCCGTGCAGAATTCTAAAGCCGGATACAATGTAACCAAGGCTGTTTTTATGGCTAGTTTCTACATGACGGTTTGCTTTGATTGGTCCTCTTGGGCACCTGCGTAGTGATTCAGGGAGGAAGGCGTGGTGTTTCTCTATTCTCAACAACAAGACATTGAATGAAAACACGCGCCAAGGAATGTTGTGGATTAAATATTTCTTAGAATGTAAAGCAAAAAGCAGTTATTTCGTAAAGTAGAAGTTGTGTAAAATAACTAGTCTATATCTATAACTTGTGATATGGACAGCGTTGCTATAAAGACAACCCCCAAACCATAGCCAGCCATTGTTTGTGATTATGTGGACTTGACATCAGGATCAACAAGCAACACCCGACGTTAACTTTTACTACCGATGAACGAAACGACTTATCATACTTCAACAGTACAGCTGATCAAGAAACACCAGAACATCGGCTAACGTTAGGTACTACTAATAACTGAGTTCGGCGTTATTGCGTTAGATTGTTTCGAGTTGGGGCTGACTGGATTTACTTGCGAGGTAGTTTGATGTCTTCCTTTCTACTGATGCTATTGCTAACTTTAGTTAGCTTAGCGATAACTAGCTAGCTGTTCCATTTCTGGTCGCCTTTTAGCCAATACTAGCTAGTTTTGACACTTATCGCGGAGCTGTCACGAACATCATCTGTCTTCGTCGGCCGTAAAGGATATGTAAGGGCAAACTATTTGCGTCAAATAACCAGCTAACACATGCACTATGATGATTTCGCCCAAGCAACCTTATTATTATTGTTGTAACACACGGAAATGTCTGTTTCCTGTTGGCCAGGCTGTTGTGCATCCGCCATCCCCATGCTAGGTGGTGAACGTTGGTCCGCCTGCTAAACTAGAGTTTATGCGTACAGCATTGTGGTGTAACGCGTGCATTTGATGTCTGACCTCCACATATCTCCATAGTGCTACTTCTACATCTATCTAGTAGGATAACTTCAGCGTTGGGTAAGAGGTTGCCCTAACTGGGAATCATGGCTAACTTCACTTTGTTGGCCAGCCTTCCACTGCACCAGAAGCATAAACCTTATAGATCAGTGTGTCTTATGTCAAACAACATTGGTTCTGCACGTATGTGGAAAAGAGAAACTTCTGAATCTGAAATTAGTTCATGTGGATTGTTTGTAGGCGGGAGGTTGGTTGTTATGCCTTTGTCAAAGCGTACATTGACGACCAGTCTGGGTGGCTAGCGGGCTAGCCAACGAGATTAGAGCAGCTTAGCTTAGTAGCTTTATGTAATGTCATCTTTATTTTATATAGCGGCCGTTTAATGGACGAAGTCAACATGCCCTTGTTTGATACACACACAAGTATGTTAAGAAAGGCCGCGATCGCGTCGCTTGTGTTTGAGTAGTTTAGCTGTTGGACTCTATTTCATGTCGACTCTTTGTTATTGCTTTGTTTCTCTGGCTCTGAGCACATGGCTTGCCTTGCTTTGTTGTTAAAGTTGCAGTACGCTCTACTCCCATTCTGCATTGCTCGTTCCTTTGTGTTTCCGCGGTCTGTTTGGACAACACGTTTTTGCTTTGTCCCAACTAACGTTGCTTATATTTTTTATCGAATATGAGCGATATTTTAAGATGATTATTAGGTTGTTGTGATTTTGAACGGTCGTTGTGGTAGATTTTCCATGGGTCTTCTGTTGGTGAGGTGTATCGCCAACGGTTACAATAGCACACGAATTATGCTTAGAATCTCTTGTTGGGTGGGTGGAATTCCTACCAGGTTGAAACCTTTTTGATTGTTTTTATTATTGGTGTTTATTAGTGTTTGTTTCTTTCCGACGTTAATAAAGGGTTTTTTCAATGTTGGCTTGCTAGGTTTCATGTCAAGGACAGTTGTGATATTAAAACATATTTGTAAGTTACATATCACCCTTTGTGAACGTTGCCACCTGCAACCATACATTGTTTTAATATTTTGTCATACATGTTTGTGAGTATTTTGTTTCATAACAACAGATGTAATGTTTATTCACACTCTTCCATTTGTTGTATGTTCCATTTGCTGTATGTTCATGCAGTTCTTTCAACATGCTGGCAAACAAATACACAAAGAATAAAGCTGATTGATTTATTTCATGATTGTTATTATTTTTTTTAATATAGAGTGAAGACAATCTGAAGGTCCAAGACACAAGTGCCTCCAGCACTGAAGGTCTCCTCTTCCTGGGTGTGACTCGTCCCCACGACGTCACAAATGCGACCATGGGAAATAGCAGTGAATAGGCGGCCACCACCTGCCCCCTTAAATCCGAGGAGGTTCCTTGGGGAGCCCTGCAACACCCCTGTGCATCTCAGGAGAAGGTGAGTCAAAAAGGACTAAAGACAGGAACTTAAGTCAGGAAACTTGCGTAGACCTATGACTTGATGCGAAACCCTCTGGCGGTCTATCATTGAGATCGTTTACATTACCACAATAATTGGGTAATTGGACTAAACAGGTTATTGGAATAAACTGTTTATTGTTGTTTACATGCAGGCTGTCGGTTGTATGTGTTCCACTCAACTGTGTGACATGAAATTGGAATTCAAGGCTTGTGATTGGCTACTTATACTAGACTGTCAATAATTCGACAAGAACCCGATAAGGGTGTATACATGTCTTGAGAAATCAGTTTATTAGCCAGAAACCTACCTATGCGAATTGGATTTTTCATAAACCAATAACTGCAATAAACCGATTATTATAAACTGTTTATTTCGTTTATATGAGCACTTGAATAAGCCGGTTACTCCAATAACCTGATTATAAACTGTTTATAGATATGTTATAAACGGGCTCATTGCGATAGGCAAGACAGTGGCAGTATTGAGACGCATTGCTCCCATTACCTATCTGGTGAGGTACAAAAAAAAGGAATACACTATGCATTCATTCACAGTCATTATAATGCGGGGTCAACTATTATTACAACAGCTGTAATAAGTTATTTATGCATTGCACACCCTGTGTTGATCACACAAACATGGAGAAACCCAATCTGACATCTTAAACACTTTTCGGGGGATTTCTGTCCTATACTTTTCCAGACGTCCTAAGTGCAGCAGTAGGGCTTTGTCATGTGATGCGAGAAATGGTCACCTTACCAAAAGGATTGTACACTTGCTATTGTGACCGCAAAGTAATGTGACATGCCTGGGTTCTGTCGCTCCCACAGCCCTCCAGTGCGACGACAGTGGGGTCCACGAGAGCGGCCTGTACTGCACGGCTCCCTGCACCAGGATGAGAACTTCCACCACCCTCTCTTCTCGCAGCAGCAGCAGCCGCAGCAGCAGCAGCAGCAGCATCAGCAACAGATTCCTTTAGATGAGTCTAGACAGTACAGCCATACCAGCGCACCGCCACGTATGCTCCACCCTGCCACGCACCCCCCACAGCAGAACCCCATCATGGTGGATCTTCACGAGCAGGTAGGTCGTAGGTCTCAGCGTGTTATCCACGTGTGAGCCCGTGAAACTAGGACGAGCGGTCGCTAAAAGCCATCTCTGCTGCTCTTCTCAGGGGGTCAGGGTCATGTAGCTCGTCGTCTCCTCTTTTTTGTTTTAAATGGTATCTCTGTGTCTCTCTCCTTCAAGATGCACCAAGGATCAGTCCCAATCTCTTACACAGTTACCACGGTGACGACCCACGGTTTTCCTATCCACACCGGGCAACCCATCCCAGGGTGCAACACTCAGCAGCTCCCAGCATGCTCGGTAATGTTCAGCGGACAGCTCTCTCTGCTCTGCTGCCTTCCTCCTCCTGTGAGTTTGAAAAGGAAGAGCTGGATTGTCAGCGAAGTTTGTGTAGTTGTTACACCTTCTGATCCTCCCCATTACCACTCCAGCTTTGATTCTGTGTCATTTGTTTTTGTTTTGTTTTTTTGTTTTTTTTTGTAGACCACCATCAAGCCTTTCCCCCTTTTTTTGTCTTTTCTTTTTTTCAAAATGCAGGTTAGGTGCCATTTTTGTTCTCACCACCAGCTTTAAAGATGTGATTAAAGCCATTAAACTGCTTTGTATAGGTTCCTCACATGGAGGAATATGTAGACGCCTTAAAAGCCACAATTAAGTAAGGCATTTTCTCAACATCTAACATGCACATAATGTTGTATAAATAAAACGCTACTCGTTAAGAATACTATGCTAAGCGCAACTAAGAAGGAGCTGACTGTAGAGCTCAATGTCAGAGGTGTGTTTCTCGACAGTATTGTTGCTAACTAAGTTAGCAACTTACTTACTTGGTTGCAATGCAATATCCTATTGGCAACCTCCTAAGTGGTTAGCGCCAATGCTTTCGAGAAACTGGGTCCTGGGGTGCGTGTCTCGACAACATCGTTGCTAACTAAGTTAGCAACTTACTTGGTTGCAATGCAATTTTCCATTGGAAACCTAGAAAGTTGCTAACTGGTTAGCGCCAATGCTTTTGAGAAATGGGGTCCAGAATGTTCCGCAAAGTTGTGTTGTCCGCCTGAGCCATCGCATTTGTGCTGTCAACATATCCACTCCCTGTGTCATGTTTGTGGACGTACATGATAGAGCTGTTAAGTGTGTAGAATATGTTTATGTGTTAGTTACCTGGACCAAGTAAACATTTGTAAAAGTTAAGTGAAGTAAAGCTGTAACGTTCATCTATTGGTGAGGCTTCTTGGTAATATTCTAACCTAGATTTCAAAAGGGGAAACCACATTAACAACCTTTTGCCATCTGGTTCAACCCAGATTTCTCTGATTAATTGATTACAGTGTAAAACTTAAGAAAGTAATATACATCACCCTACATCATACTTGTAAAGCAGTAGGCAGCTGTTATGAACTTCCAATGTATATCAATTAACAATCTCCCTTTGCCTTGTGTATTTCCTGTCTGTTCCCTTCACAGCTTATTCAAGCATGTACAATGCAGCATTTGCCAGTGTCTTACCAAGCCTTCCCGCCACTCATCTCCAGTGAGCATTTTATACTGCACCCTTCCCCACCCGTGGCCCCGCACCAGCCACCACACCTGGCTCCCCTCAGCCAGTTCGTCCCCTTACAGCCTCAGCATCCGCGCATGGTGAGTATTTTCACTTCACTTATGTAATGCATTGTCATAACAATGTGGACGGTATTGTCCATCAAATGTTTCAAATGACTGACTTTCGAATGAGTGCCGTTTCGTGCATAGAGTATTCCCGTGTCAAATAGAATATTGACATCAGTCCTTACCGTGGCTGATATGGTAGGGCACACGTTTACCACTCGGCCGACCCGGGTTCGATTCCCGGTCCGGGTCCTTTGCTGGTCCTTCCCCATCTCTCTCTCCCAGCTCACTTCCTGTCTCTCCTCCACTATCCTGTCTCACAAAAACCAATAAAGGCTGAAAAGCCCCCAAAAAATACTTAAACTTAGAATAAGATACACCAAGCCCACACTATTCCTGGATCCATGTGACGTCAGTGGTGTGTGGAACAGAGTTCTACAAAGGACATATTCCACATAACAGCCACATTCAGAATGAGTGACTCATGCCCAAACCGAATACTGTTTAAAATCGAATATTCTTTGCATGTACAGTAACTGTGCTTAATGTTCAAATAGAACACGATTAGAACACGATTTTCTAATTATTACATTTATTATACCAGTTAAATTCTACACTTGCACCATTTGTGTTTATTCAAGGGCTCTTTTAATGGGAGAATTGTTTTGCTTAGTGGACACAAACCGACTGCTGAGGAACATAGGTTTTGGTCCAGCACCTTTTTACTTCAAGCGGAATTCACCTCTGGGCAATGTGTGCTGTTATCACATGTAATTTATCCCCATTTTGCTTTTTACATGAGAAAAATAAAGTAATTTGCATTATTTAGTTTAATTTAATACAATTATGTGCTGGACCGCGATTGCCAAATCTATTTTAAAGTACTCAGTTAACCAGAATGCACTGCGGGAAACTAAGTAATCGTTGCCAGGTTAACGCGTCACCGAATTCGAAGGAATCTTGCGTTCTGGCTGCTCAGTGCTCGCTGCCAGCAGTCGAGGCTGGTTTTAGGACAAATGTAGGCTGATATCCGAGACAGATTGATGTTGTTAATGTAGACTGTTGAAAAACATAACAATCATGCATTTTCCTCACTGGGTCTCATTGCGCAAACTATAGCTACTAACAGCGAATAAAAAGCGAATGGAAAAACAAGCTGTTGAGAAGTGCAGCTCTTGTCGCAACTGTCGCTGTCCTCAGATTAGTGCTGAAACGGAAAATGAGAAGGCTAGCCTAACCTTACATTTAGACTATTTTTGAAAAAATAAATAAATGTAATACTCATTCAAGAAGGAAGTAGCCTGTCTATCTCTGCTCATGTTCTATCTATCTGTTTAATCCCATCAAATCCAAAGGCGAGGCGGACTTGTCTCCGTTCAACCAACTTTATCAAAGAGCGCACGCTTTCTCGCCCTCTCTCTCTCTCGTGCTGGTGTTTAACCAAAAGCCGTTTCATCCGGACCTCTGCTGTTGGTCCCTAACAAATAGGCCTAGGCCTACAAGCCAGAGGGAATTGATCATTTTTAGGCCTAAATAAAACAAATGTGCAGGCTGCCTTTTAAAAATGGTCTTCATCCCATTCATTGACTCTAATGCAAGTGCAACATGAAGGAAAATCGCCCCTCGGTAAGTTGCACCGTGCGCACGCATTTCTGGACATTCAGCTGTTCAGGTTATGCTTTCTCATTTTAGAACATGAGAAATGACTTGCGTGAAACATAGCTTACAAACCCACATAGGCCTACATAGCGCATCGGGACAACCCACCGTCTCCATCTCGCCAGTTTGAGGGTGTTGGGTTAGACCTGCATTTTGAAGATGTAGGCTATCGCTTACTTTGGTCAAGTGTTTAATTTGATTTGTCCGTTCGCGTCTCAACTGTCCCTCGAGAGGAAGTGTGTGTTTATAATTTATGCAAAATAGGCGGCCCTGACTGCCTGGGGAGTGAGCTGAAATCTACAATGACTTGACAGTAGATTTCAGTAGCCTGCCTGAGTGTGCCTTGTTCTTGCTCGTGTTGTTTAAATGCAATCAAGTCCAAGTGCAGTAATGATAGCCAGCGCATGCATTTATGGCTACCTTGTTTGCAAACTGCGTAAGAGGAGCATGAACATCGCCTGCAGTGCAAGGAGGACGCCACGTTTGAGGATAGAAATGGTCGCAGCCTCCTTCAGCAATCCATCAAATAGGCCTAACTTTGAATAATCTTAAAATAAAGCCTGATTCAATTAAAGACAACTTCACTGTCGAGCTCCTATTGTTTAGCCCTTAGGACTCGGGAGTGTCCGTGGCCGCTGCACCGTGATCCGGACCGGACCTCAAATAATTCAGCAAGCTTTTAAAAAATAGGCCTATATATTAATAGCATATTAACATTAATAACAAAGCAAAACAAAAACAAAAAAACGTGTAGGCAATGCCTACCATGTGTTATTACAACTTGCAGGCCTAATAGGCTAGGCCTACACCTGGCAGGCGTAGACATCGTGGACAGGTGCTCTCCGATAGCCTATCACACTGTAAGTGATTTGTAATGACAATGAGCGCATATAAACAATGCGGACAAAACTTTTTTTTAAGCAGTTGGATTGAATGCACCAAGGCTTTTACCACTGTGCAGTAACCTATAGGCCTACTTGAAGTAGGCTTATTATCCGGACAATGTAAATATCTCCATCCTCGAAATGTGTTATGTGCCTGCCCGCTGTTAAGTTCCATGCCGCCTGTCATGCCGAGGTGATTTGATGACGCGTCCAATCAAATCACCCAGCAACGTTCTAATGGCATTGTAGTCGTTATTTTTTCTTCCGGTGATTTGATGACGCTTGAAATCACCATTACTAAAACAATAAATAGCTTTTATATTTAATATAAAGATATTATATCCAGTGGCTACATAATCCCCTGTTATAATGTGGTCTAATACAGAGATAGGGCACAATATTGTTTGAAAGGTGAATTCCGCTTTAACTACACTTGGGCCGTGTCCCATTACTCTCCACTCACACTTCACTTTTTTCGTCGTTCACTCTGTTCGTAGTGGAGAGTCCCACTATTTCTCCGATTCAAAGGGAATTTTTAAGGGATAAGCACTTAACCTAGCTCTCGAAAGCCTCAAAACTGTGTTTCTTTCACATGTACCCACAAAAGAGAAGGGTTGGGGGCAAAAACAGACCAGAAGCGCTTAAAGCCATTTACGCAAAGCCTTTTAATTGAGGAAATGATTTGGATGAGATTACATGAGCGATTGCTGAGAGAAAAGTTTAGAGTATGCAGTTGTTGTTTTGGTTGTTTGAGTTTAAATGTGTTGGAACGAGATGTGCTTGGAAGAACATGGTTTGAAAAGTAGCTCTTGAAAACTGAGGAGGAGGCATCCTCAGTCACCTCCTCTAGTAGCATTTCAATCAGACATTCTATGAGTATTATCTTATCCACTCTCTCTGCTTCAATCCCTCCAAATCCAAAACAAGAAGTGACAGGGACAGCTCGCATTTCAGCTGCATTTTACCTAAACAAAAAAGATTTATTGTCAAAGAGGCTTGCTTTAGCAAACAACTCGGCGCACACCTCATGCTATTTCAGTTTCATTTTTGAACTGTATGACATATCGCCACTGACTGTTGTCAAAACACATATTACTTTTGTAAATGGGTGTTCATCTGCAGACAAGGGGGTGATTGTGTTATGGTCTCACCTGAACTAGGAACGGAACTAAATTAGAATACGCTGATGCCTTGGTCAGAGGGTAGAAATAGAACTGAACTAAAATATGCCCTTTCCTGCTCATCCTTTGCAAAGGGTAGAACATGAGAACATGAATTAGGAACTGAACTGAAGTGAAATGAAGTATGCCCTCTCCTACCTTGCCCTGCCTACGCAAAGATTGCGAAATGAGTACCGGAACCCAGGAACTGAACTGAACTAAAATATGCCCTTTGTCCTATTTAGCCTCTGCAGAGGGTAGAAAATGAAGTGGACCTAAGAGGGGAGCAGCACCCCATCGGGACCTTCTCGTACCCTCCTGCACACCATCCACCAGCAATGCCTCCCTCGATGCCCCTGCAGTACCTTCCACAAGAGCCCCTTCACCAGGAACTGCCCTTTGGAGTGGTAGGCAACCGCGCACAGTCTTTTTATATTCCCTGCATAGTTTTTGACAGACTTTTCGTGTTTTGTCTGATATGTGCATGTGCATTGTTGCCTGGGCTTCTGAGAGGGGTTGGTCCAGTTAAGCCTGGCTCAAACTACACGACTCGCGCGATTCTCGGCTGAAAACCCTCCTTACGACAATCGGTGGAACGTTACCCTCCAGGACCATCGCAAGCGATTGTCGGGCAAGATTTCTTCGTAGTGTGTGACGTTCTAAGATAGAATTCCGGCAGCTCAAAGAGTCGGCGATCGGAAATCGTAGAAATCAAACACTGTTTGATATTTGTTGCGACTGGAAATAGAACGTCGGGCATTGTCTCATTGGCTGCGAGCAGCGACAAGTTGCGATTCTCTTCTAGTGTGCGGTGCACCCCGACAGCAAAATCGGACACACAATCGCCAGTCGTGTAGTTTGAGACTGGCTTTATTGCGATATGCAGAGTCCTGTTCTCGGCCTGTGCTTGTGGCCTTGCGTTTCGCTGACGTCACGCCTCCGTGGACGAAAGGATTAAGATTCCTCACTGTCAGCCTACCCACAAGAACTTTTGAGGGACTATTCCTCATTCACCATCCCGATTGCAAATGAGCAAATGCCATTAGAATTGTGCTTTTGCGAGATATTGAAATACACTTCTGTTGTCAGTAGGGCTACAACTAACGATTATTTTAATAGTCGACTAATCGGTAGATATAGTCACGATTAATCACGATTAGTCAAGAAAAAAAAAACTTGCTCCAACTTCCAACAAACGTTACCAGCCTTGCGCAGGGAAGTGAAAAAAATCTTACAGCTCACAATGACCTTTAAATCATGATGGTAGCTTATTTACTCCAAGATACAACGTCCAATTCACACGTCCTAGGCAATTCTAGACTTTAATAAAGTAATAAAGCATTAGTAGAGTAAGGATAAAAAGTATTGAATTAAATGAAACGATAAGTCAACAATGGAAATTCTTGTCAACAAATCTTTATAGTCGATAAGTAACGATTTATCGACTAATCGGTGCAACCCTAGTTGTCAGTGACATCATCACATGGCCACAAGCTGGGTCGTCTGCAGGGGGCACCAAATTCACTGCATCAAGTGCATCTGGCATCGTCCAGAGGGCCAGGTTTCCATCTCTGATTGTTCTTGTTTTCTGTTTTTTGTCTCTTTTCTTCCGGTCGGTTGCAGCCATATCCCCATGTGCTGCCAAGGCGTGTGAGTGGACAGAGATACAGGTTACAGCAGCCTTTGCCTCCGCCGCCTCCACCACCACCCTATTACCCAGGCTTCTTACCGTATTTCCTGTAAGTGTTCTCCCACCACTACATTTGAGGGATATACTTGCATTTCATTGTGCCCGTTCAATTATTTTTGTATTTTACTGTTCTTGGTATTTAGGTACAGTTTAAAGCAGGGGTACTCAATTAAAAGTCCCCGAGGGCCAGTTTTTCAAAATTCCTCCCAATAAAGGGCCGGGCCGGGCTGACACGACACGACCCCCACCAAAAAAAAATATTTAAAAAAAAATTAAAAAATGATAAGGCCTTTGTAATCACAAAACACACGCACTCACACCCACAGCAGATATTTAGTTTCCAGTGACAGGATGGGAGAACATTTCTCTCATAAAGGGCCTGCATTTTTCTGAAGCACTGTGGGGTGAGGTGCCTGCCTTGCTGTCATTGCCACCCACCCTTCAGTATTTTTTTTTTAAATGACATAAGATTATCTTTTTTAAATGACATAAGATTAGCCTATATTTGCAGACTACATTCATAAACATTTATTTCTTAGTGAGAAAACCAATAAGCCTGAAGATAACACTTTTCAAACAAATGTTGCTTATTATGACTTTGTTTATGCAGCTCTCACATGCATAATGAGAATCAGATGCAATAATGGACCCAACAAAGAGGACACATAGATAGGAGGACACCAGGTTTTGCCAACAAGAAAATGGCACATTGATGCAATGTTGATTAAATGCAACAGCCAATAATAAATCATCAAGTTGCTCATAACTTTGTTTGAAATCTTATGAGGGGCTTAGCTTTCCAAACGAACTATTTGGGGACTGTTTAAAAGTGTGAAAAGTTTATCAAGCAATTCGTTTTTAAGTAGGCTACCCCTAGTTAGCTGCCAGCAGAGCTCAAACACAATTTGCCTTCATTTGTGTTAGCAACTAGCTACAGCTAGTGCTAAACCAATTCGAAGTCCTAACACACTGTATGCAATGAAATTAGGGTGACCAGCTGTCCGGATTTCGGCCGGACAACCCCGCCCCTTAACTTTCTAACCTTGCGTCCTCGCGCCGTACCCATTGCTTCGAGTTGCCGCCTCACCGCCTCCGTGGAGAAAACAGTGAAGTCGGCATTCTAAACTGTAGGCAGAAATCAGGGAGCAGCGCTGCCATCTTACCTCAGACAAACGCAGCTGCCAACAACAGTTTTACTTGTAAAACTTGGGAAGGATTTCGCGTGTCATTATCTCACTCCAATAAAGGAGTCATCCTAGGCTACCACTAGGCTAACTTAATGTTGTATCGGAGACGGCAGCTTACGACAGACTAATCCTTCCGTTAGGCCTATATATTAGGCTATTTCATAAATAGACCTATGTTTTCATGTATTTTGGGTAGTCATGCATGCGTGGGCCTATAATAGCCAACAAGTTATTTGATTTACTTTACTCAAAGTTGGTCAGGAGTGTTTTTATCAGCGGTGTTTTACCACGAGAGGCGACCGCTTCTGTCAACTTTTTTTTCCATGCAGACGGACGCTTGGATAACCATAGCAACAACACGAGCTCAAAATACAGACAAAGCGCACATGCAGAAATACTCTGTTTTTGCCCTGTTTGCAAAGTTGTGAGAGCCCTCGTTGTAAATGCATTCAGCGGACAAACTTACTTGCACCATGCGTTGCCAGTGCAGGGAAAAAATGGGGGAAACAAACAGTAGGAGACAATAATATAGCAACCTTATTTCACTTTCATACACTCAGTCAAAGCAAGTTATTTCACGTAGACTATGGACCGCAAATAACACAAATCGCGTGCAGATTTCCCCGACATTAGGCTAAAGCAATATAGTCAATTTTTTGTTCAAAGTCTGGAGTAACTGGAGTAACATGGCGGCCGCAGATATCGGAAACACAAGCGACTGTCAGTCTAGTTTGTGTCAATGACGTTGCCTCGCATCTCGAGGCCAGTAAGCATAAGGCAAGTAGGAGAGGAAAGTCAAAGAGAGGGACACACGGACGTCGCAAACAGGTCGTAAAAACAGACCGATGGCCACCCTATATGAACATGTGGACCATTACTTTCAAAAACGAGGCAAAGAGAACTTTGTAAATCATTTATTTACAAGTTCTACCGTACTTCCCTTCAGTAGTCTACCTCACAACAGCCTCTGCCACCCTCATAGTCACTTCTGTTTGGAGCCTGCAGGGAGAAACTGATTGAGGGGGCGGAGACACGGCACGCATCTTCCTAGCGTCTGTGGCGCGATTTCAAAATAAGAGCCGGCAGCGCGATCGGACCAAAAAAACATTTTTTTTTTTTTTTTTAAATTTTTCAAAATTATTCGAGGGCCACAAATAGATGCCCCGTGGGCCACAAGTGGCCCGCGGGCCGCTATTTGAGTATGGGGGGTTTAAAGCATTACCACACCATTTCTGGAAATCAAGCTAATTTTTACCTTTCATTTGGCGTTTTACCTTTCTCCTGTACTTCCAGACGAGTCTCGCAATGCAAATTCTACCTCCAAGCTAGCATATATAATCAAGTCATATGGGACCAGTTAACCACAAGCCAGTCCCATAAGATTCAACGAGTATTGGTAGTTTGGAACCTAAAGTGACATCACCAAAACTAAGAGAAACTTAAATAATTTAATTGAAGTCGAGGTGTAAAATGAGTTTATATCCAGAAATGGTGTAGAATCGCTTTAACATGTAACATTCATTGTTCCACAGGATTTTGCTATGTACAGTTCGGGTACATGGTATTACATATTGATACTGTGTAGTGTTACTCAGTAGAGTTGTAGTTATTTCATAGCTCTAAAACATGTCATTGGCTTGCAAATGCCTCACCACTGTCGGTGATGTTTGTGAACTTTTTTCCCCCTGTAATTCTGGAGCACCAGTGTCTATCACAACATTTCCCCAACTACATGTCACTGCCATGTCTTGAAATGGTGCAGACCCTTGGTTGAAAGCCTCTATGTTGCAAGTGTTGGGCCAGGCACATAATAAAAACGATGTGTCTCTCGTCACAGCTCAATGCTTCCAGTGCCTCCGACTGCAGTGGGACCAGCCATAAGTCTGGACCTGGATGTGGATGATGTGGAGATGGAGAACTATGAGGTAATGTTGAAATATTTGGTGTTTCATTCATTGAGTACAGCTAAGTTACATTTCTTGCAAATATTGTGACCCAACCAACCAAACCATTGCACATCATATGCAATTATCACCCAGCACATCATTTCAGGACAGTGGCTTTTAATTCCACTGTGAAATTTGCCATGCTCCTTCAAACTGTTTCTCTCTGGATGTGTGACATTCCGGAATGACAAAATGACAAAACTCCTCAGGCTGAGAAACAAAATACACTCATAGTTCTCTGCTTTCAGCTTTAGCCAACATAAGTTCGTGACCCATTAATATACACATATCCTCCCTACACTATACTTTCCAGTCTAAGACCGAATGATTCATTTGACTCCTTTTTGACCATAACATGTTCACTGAACAACTTGGTCAAGCTAGGTCTAAAACCTCACATTGGTTAGTTTTTCAACTCTTCAAAAGTGTGACAAAACGAACGTAGTTCCCCTACTGAAAACTGAAATATTAAAATTTTTCAAAGTGAGGTTCAATTTTTTTTTCATCATCTTTGGCTGTATTGACGTTAATTCTGAAACAAACTCTTTGACCTCTACCAGGCACTGCTCAACTTGGCCGAGAGACTTGGCGAGGCCAAACCACGAGGACTTACTAAAGCCGACATTGAGCAGCTTCCGTCCTACCGGTTCAACGCCGACAACCACCAATCTGAACAAACTCTGTAAGAGCTGCCCCCTCTCTCTTTCATGCTTCATGAAGTCCATGGCTTTTTGTTCTTTGACTGAACCTTGATTGAAATGTGTGTCTGTGTGTGTGTTTTTTCTCTCTCCCAATAGGTGTGTTGTATGCTTTAGTGATTTTGAGTCAAGGCAGCTACTGCGAGTACTACCCTGTAATCACGAGTTTCATGCTAAGTGTGTGGACAAATGGTTAAAGGTAAGTTCCTCTGCTCTGCTGGCTATGTTTAACCCTGTATATGGTGAATCCATGTGCACTGTAAAATTGCAAGGTTCCTCAAAGATCCCTCTGTTGCCATTGTGGGGTAACCCCTACAGGGCCGATGATGAGCCTGTCGGAACTTGGAAGAACCCAAAGGTTTCCTCAGAGAATCTTGTAGGCGTTCCCCACAGTAGCAAACTGAAGAACCACTAGAAGTTCTCAGGGGAACCTCTGGGTTCTTCTGACAGCTTTTAGGTTCTTCAAAGAACTTTTGGGTTCCTCACACGAAACAGCCAAGGGCTTCTTTGAAAAATATCAACATTTTTACAGTGTAGCTTTCCCCTGCACTTGTCGGTGTTGGTAAACGTGTGCGTCCTTGTGTGTTGTAGACCAATCGCACATGTCCGATCTGTCGAGCCGACGCCTCAGAGGCTCACCGGGACGTCGATTGAGCTGGCTCCAGGTTCCTGCTTTGGGGAAAAAAAAACACAGCACAAAAAAAGAGAATACAAGACGGAGAGAAAAAAAAACGACGACAACAAAATGACACACAACTGGAGCCTGTGACTGGGGATAACGCTGCCACCTAACCTGTGCTCTCCAGCCAATAGTGACATCCCTCCCCTCCCCCACCTCAACCAATAAGCAATCTCGGATTTTGTATGGAACGTGTTTGACCTCTGCTGTGCATCGTTGTGTGAGTCATCAACGCTACTGCCTACTATAGTTACCAATAGTTATGGGGTTTTACTCTCCTTCCCTACTTCCCCCGTTTTACTTTGCTGCCCTCGTCCTCTGCAGATTCCAAAGATTTAACATGTACGTGATGTTGCCATTTTTTTTCCTTTTCTTTTTGTTTTTCGTTTTGAAATGAAATATTCTCTAGTTATTCAGGCTTTTCACATAAGGCGCTACTATAGGATGTGCGTCGCAGTGGTTCACAGGGAGTGATGGGACTGGGATGAGAGGCGATGGTTGGGATTGGCAGATAGTGCCGTCCGTCAAACAGGGAAGGCTTAAACGGTTGGTGGTTGGAAGTAAGTTGGGCCACTCCACTGGTTCAAAAAGAAACCGTTTGACCATCATAGATGCATGTTCGTGTAGGTGATGGGCAAAAGTGACTTGTTAAATAATGTACGTTTTTTGCAATAATGTATCGACAATTTCAATATCGCTATCCGATTTTAAGTTTTTGATTATTATTTTTTTTCACCTGCGAATGCTATTGTGAAAGTATGACTTGCAGTGGTTAAACGTTCAGAATCTTACCGCCTGATGTAAACAGAGGGGGGAAAAAACAAGAAGAAAAAAAAAGTCCAACACAAAAAAATATGACTGCAAATGATGGACATGCACCTGGTTGGAAACCCTCCCGCTCCTCCCCCTGTGTTCTCCACGTGTTCTCATGGACTCCCAAGAGGGGTTATGGGCCTCCCTCAAGGCACGGGGAGGGTGGGCAGTTGAGGGGGCATTTGTGGGGTGGGTGGGGTAGGGTGGCGTGAGGTTGCGGGACAATGGCGTGGAGTGATTTAACCATCGCTGCTCTAGCACCGGGCACACCCAGTCTGGCACAGACTCACAGCGTGAGGGGGGTGCTGGGGGGTTCTGGGGGGTGGGGGTGGGGGTGGGGGTGGGGAGGGGCTGCCAGCCTCATGCCAGTCTCATCTGGCCTCACTGCACAAGCCGCCACACACTGCGTCCCCTCGGCCACCACGATTCAACTGGCCAACCTCCAGGATCAGAAAAAGTGCACTGCACAACGTGGTGCGTTCTCCCCCCTCCTCCCCAAAAAAAAAGAAGAAAAAAAGAGAAAAAATACACGTGCCGTCACTTTCAGTAAAAGGAAAAAAACAAAAACAAAAGAGAAACGGCCCTAGACAGCCTGGAGTGAATGCCTGGAAGAAGATTTTGCATGGACTCCTTTTTAGACTAGCAATATATTTTAATCGAGAAAATTTCCAACACATGTTAACGACAATTAGACACAAGTGTAAACAAAGAAAAGACAAAGTGAGCAAACTAAAAAAAAAAAACCATAGAGCGAGTAGGGGGGAAAAATAGAGAAATGCTAGCCAAACGCAGAGGGGGACCCAAGTCTTGGATGGCCTGTATCTTGCCATTTGATTTCACCTCAGCATCTGTGATAAGAGCTGGGGGAAGGAAAAAAGAACCATTGTTAATGAAAAAAATACCATCTGACATTCAAAGCAGACACTGGAGAGGTCGACGCCCTTTTTGCAGAAAGCAATATGTGCAGTGAGTGTTTGAATGGAACATTTCTTCCAGTTTGTGGAAGACCAGGCTTTTTTCCCTTGTTTTGAGCCAAATATTCAATATACTCAAGATTTCAGCTCTGCCTTCTTACGACCTTGACAAGCACAAACCCATTACTAATCTTAAAAAATATATATATACTTTGTCAGTTCCACTTGTTTTAAGAGTATACAGTTTTTAAATGGTGTTATTTATTGGTTTTAACTTAGATAACATTTGAAGGACAAGGTCAGAATACTAACATGGTATGTGTATGTGTGTGTTATATTTTGGCAACGCTGTCAGGTCTCAGGCCATGTTAATGGTGTTAAGTGATGTAAAAGATAAAAAAAAGCATTGTATGCATAGCTTCAGTGTGAAAGGTTTAAAAAGTTATCGTCTTGTTTTGAAGACAAAAGAATGTTTTAAAATACCCTGTTAATGTAATTGACACTTCTCCTGCGTGCCAGTTGACTGTCGTAGTTTCCATGATCAGGAAGGGATTTTTAAATTGCATCCTTCGAAGTTGGGTCTTATGAGTAATGCACTGTAATGTGTTCAATTCACTCTGCTTGTACTTCCAAAATGGTATCTGGCTGGTATTGTGTCTGGGGGTGGGAGGGGATGAAATGGGGGGGGGGTCTTTCCGAAAAGTGGTCTGTGATTACAGAACTAATATTCCTACCCGTGAAAAGCACTGAGTAGCAGTTACAGCCCATGTGATGGGGACATGAGGGTGTTGTTTATTTTCTTTTTCTTTTCTTTATAGGGGTGGATAGGGACCTTGCCATGTTTTGAAGCGTTTATCTGGTAGAGTGTTTGCCAGCGACAGAAAAACTATATTAAAAAGCCATTGTAATGAGTTTAACCCAGTTTCGATGATTTTAATCTGATCTCTCTATATATACACACCTATGTTCACTGGCATACTTTTTAATTTCTAAAGAAAAATCACTCAGGGCCTCTCAGTAACTAAGGAAAACAGTCAAGCTAAAATGGAAACGACGCCATGGGGGGATGTTTTTGAATTTTATTGGTTGTTTTCCTCAGGCCATGTGTATTTTTAATGTAATCAACAACTAATACTTAATTTTTTGCTGGTAGTAGTGGATATTACACCATATAAAGACAGGCATGCTAGAGGCATAAAAAAAGATTTAAAAAAATAAACAAAAAGAAATGGAGATCTAATGTAGAGCGAGAAGAGGCATTGTGTCACTGCAACCAATCATCAGTGTGTTACTCCAAACCTGTTACACATTTCCTTTCCATGTTCTTGTACTTGAACGACACATAACATAGCAGTTGAACTTGTGATCCCATTTTTTGTGCACCTTGTGCGCAATATCCTACCTAAACCACTTCCAAGAAATATTCTAAAGGTGTTTGCATGATTTAAGAAAATTTACAAAAAAAATGATAATAATAAAACCTAGAACAAGTGTGTATTTTCAGTGGAAGATATCTAGAAGTGGGGTCGGGGGACGTATTTAATTGTGCACCATATGCATGCATGTCTGGCCAGGTCCCCATGGGTTTTGCTAGCTCTAGTTGGCTTCGGGTTAATCGGGGTTTGGGGACTGGACTATCTGCTCAGCTAATTACTGCCATGCATTGTACTGCACACATTTGTAATAGAACTGAATGACTACAAGATTTTATTGCGCTAATTCTTTGTAACCAAAAAAACAAAAACAAACAAAAAGAAAAAGGAGAAAAAAACATACAGGGGGAAAATCTGAAAAGAGAGAGAACAATGCTACGTAATGAACAGGTAGCTCTTCAGAAACCTGGGGAATAGAGCTGGTTTGAACACATGGTTTCTTCTGTACTACATTTATGCTTTCGTTTGTTGCCTCAGTGACTGAACTTAACATGCCTGAAAACTAGATAATCGAAAGCCATATAGTGACACGGTGCTAGATGTTCTATTTTAGGTATGTTGCTACTTTCACTTAAGGGAATGCAATATAGTGTGTCATGAAGCTCATGTACTCGAAGCAGCATGCTGTGTCACCCCACCCTTGAAAACGGTCAACACCGGACACCAGAGGGTCAAAAAAAGAGTTAAAAGAAAAAAAAGAGGGTGGGGAATTCTTGTTACCTTGCTGTTTTAGTTTTTTGTTTGTTTTCTTTTCCCCTTTTTAATTACTATTGTTTTGTTGGTGTTGTTTTTCTGTTGTAATTATTGTCTTTTTGTCCAGCAGCTCTTTGTTGTCAGTGCAACCTAATATGTAAATGTGTCCTTATTAGAAAACTTAACTTTTACTGCCCAGGTGATTAGATCAAGTACATCTGCCTTAAATGATCAAGTTTATGTATTGTCTGGGTGTCAGGCCTCCACCAAACTTGTTTGAGAGTAACTACTATTGCTACTACTGCTACTACTAATGGCAAAAAAGGTCTTTGGCCCTTACCAATTGCAATGTTAACCTTAGTGTTACACTTTGAGAAATTGAATTCAGACAAGCTTGACCACTACAGTTTTAAGGGATTTTGTTTTTGTTTGTTTTATTTTGTTGTTTATGCTAAAACATTGTCCTTTTATTTTTACTTTCTCACACCTTTTGGCTTTGCTGTCTTCACAAATCCCAAATTCTCGTAAATCCTCACCAGAACAACTTTAACGATATTCTACAAAAATCTCAAAAAAGGTTTAAAAAATAGAATCTTGTAGTCTTTCTGTGATCCAATTAATAAATAATCTCACAGCTTTTGTGGTGCAAAATTGTGTTCCAATAAGCAGCTGAAATATCATTTAGGATTTGTGATTTCTTGATTGCTCTCAGTAGACGCCACCGATTGTTTACCAATGATTTTTTGCTGTGGTGGGATAGTGGATTGTTTACTGTTCTTCTAATCCCCCTGGCCTCTAGGGGTCCTCGCCTGAACTCTCGACTACCCACCCGCCAACCAGGCCAGGGGCATGTGTTCTGTGTTAGGAAGATATTTTGCTTTGGTACTTGCACATTTACAGTTACCTCATTTTTGCCATGTTTGTATTTGGAAGAAAAAAAAAATAAAAAAGCTAATATATATATTATATATAGGAAAATGGTTCTTAATGCTATAATTTTTTCATTCCATTGGAATCATATTGTTTGTAGCATTTAACATATAACTAGTTATAGTGTATTATATATACATCTGTATACTGATTGAAATTTTTAAGATTTGTACTTTTTTTAAATGAAAGTTGCTAGTTCTGCTTTACCGAGTAGTGCAATCATATTTTTTTTAATTGTTGTGGCTGATTTGAGAGGGTTGTTCACTAATAAATGTATGATGTATACCAGTACTACAATGATTACTCCTGTCTTTCTAGACCA
The DNA here is from genome assembly GCF_034702125.1 of Engraulis encrasicolus. Classification (NCBI taxonomy): domain Eukaryota; kingdom Metazoa; phylum Chordata; class Actinopteri; order Clupeiformes; family Engraulidae; genus Engraulis; species Engraulis encrasicolus. The sequence continues at coordinate 20,651,580 of NC_085879.1, forward strand.
TTACATTAGAAAAAAATGCATTTTTATATGTTTACTTTCACTTTGTTTTCCAGTGTGTGCATTTGTTTTTGTTGTCTTTCTTTCCCATGAGCAGTTGGGAAGTCATTCCAACTTTGCCCAGCTCAGTCATCCTTTGGACAGCATTTACTCAGTATCACGGTTCAACTTGCGCATCACTGTGAGCTATAACGCGGATATACAATCAGGATAGTTTAAAAAAAATGTTGAGCAAAGGAGATTTGACCACTGGGGCTTGGCTGTATTACCTTACACTGTGTTTAACACCTAGTGCACGGCTCAGTAACCAGGTGCATTCAAGCTGAAGTAGTGTTGTAGACTGACTGGTCTTGCTTTCTTTCCTGTGGTGCAGTCGTTTTTGTGATGCATTTGCCCGTCTGCTTTTAATGCCACCTTGAGTGCATCCTTTTGCGCCTTGCAAGACAAAAGTAATAGTGATCGTTAACAAAATGTGAGTATCCAATACCAGCTTATTTCTTTTGTTTTTGTTTCGTTTTATTACACACTCAATAGGTATCAGTGACGTGGTGAATGAGTTGCTGTGAATTTTAGAAATCGTTCCTTTCCTGTCAATATACTCTTGGGAAATTTATGGATTCCACATAATTGAAGTGTTGACTACTGTGTGGCAGTCAAAAATAAATTACACATTTAAAAAACAAAACTTCTGAATACTTCCTGATATGTCTGAGATCTTTTGTGGCCCCCATAGACCCCTTTCCATGTCTGTAGTGGGCCTGTTGTCATGTTCTTTCATGACTGTGTGCAGATATTGTGAAAAGCTCTGAGGGCTTCAGTGCTATCTTGTGGGCAAGGCTTGAAAAAGCAAGTCATTTGAGCAAAGGTGCCTTCAGCATGAGTTAAATCATGAGCATTTTATGTATACTATACACGTGTAACTGTTAGGATTCCCAGGGACAAGGAGGGGAGAAAGGAGATCGTATTTTTGTTTAAAGGAGAAAGGGAAGACCGTAGGCTCCAATATACCTCATGTTTTCTTCTATGTTTTCATTTGTTCCAAAGTTTCTCATTTGCTCATCTCGCTCTCTCCCTCTGGCCATTCTGTCTCCTGTAGTTACAATACATCATATGGAGTTGGAATATGCTCTTAGCAATCAAGTTAAGCTCGAACTAGTCTAGCAACATGATCTCTCAAAATTCAGTGAAATGTACATGGACCTTCTGGGACACGAAATCTGTGTCAATTTCACAGATTTTGCCAAAATTCCGTGCTATAGTCACAGACGTGTTTTATCTAATTTTCCCCACAGCTCTATGTTCCCTCAGGCTTTTGTTTTCTCATGATTTGTCCAAATTTTCCAATGTCTTACTGACAGGTTAGGGTTAGGGATTGTTTTTGTCTGAGCACAGCTAATATTCTTTCATTTAGTAGCCTACATGAATTTGATCGCCCATCAACCGACTGAAAAATGTATTTCTCAAAAACACGTCTTTACTGACAGGTTATGGTTAAGGATTGTTATTTGGTCAGGGCACAATTTAAATTGCTATAGCGTTCTTTCATTTATTATTAACATTTGGTATCTATTTCCTAATGATAGACTTGATGGACAGTTGTGGCCAGCTGGTCTCATAGGACTCAATGTTAATTGCTAGCTTGGAGGTAAAATTTGCACTGCCATACTCAGAGAACGGTTGAAAGTGCAGGAGCGGTGTAAAATAAGCTTCCCCCCCCCAAAAAACGGGACAGTACTGTGGGAATATAGAAAGCACTTCCGTGAGTCCAACACACTTCCGTGTCCAGGGGCAAAATCCGTGAAAATGACACAGTTTTCGTGTCCCAAAGATCTGTGTCCATACCACAAAATTCTGTGAGACCAGGCTGAATCTAGACCCAAATGATACTCAATTTTGTGCAGCAGTATGTTGCACAAAGTCATTGAAAATGAAGTCAGTGTCATTGAAACGTTTTGAAATGGCTGAGAACTCTGGGTCATGTTCTACAAGGTCCCATATTTAATTTTGCTAGTTAATTTCCAAGATGAATGCTACCCCGTTCATAAATGTGAGCTTTTTAATTAATTGCTCTGGTCTGACCAGTGTACACTGCAGAATTATTAAGCAAACATGTTTTTTGACCATATTGTCTTTTTTATGCATATTTTCCAACAGGAATCTATATGAACATGAAAATCTATTGGATCTAAGCATTCCAGGCCATGCATATTTGTATAATAAGATGGTGGTGTGGTCGGAAGTGCCCAACACCTTATATCAGGTGTGCATGATTATTAGGCAACTTTGTTTTCTTCTGGGAAAAGGGCCCACAGAATAGATCTAACAAACTCTGAAAAGTCTATAAACAATTTGAAGTCTTCTAGAGGGATGTGACTGCCTTGAAATTGGTAAGATATTGATCACGTTAGCACAGAACTATCAAATGCACCGTTACAAAGTCATCAGTCTCATAAGAAATGTCACAGCCAAAAATGGAGAAGAATTTAAGGTGAAACTACAAAAAAACATTTTCCTGCAGTCCCATCATGTTCCTGAATAGAAACCTACACCGGTGTCCAGAAGAACAGGGTATTGAGCACTCACAGACATAGCCAAGGTAAGAAGGGATGACACCAGACAACCATTTAAAAAGTTAATGAAGTCAAGACTGGGTCAAAAATATGTGGGGACAGAGCTTTCAAAGGCATTATGGATGTAGGAAAGTGACTCTTGACAGACAGGGTGGATGAGCCCATGGCTGGATCTTTGAGAGGAAGAAATTTGCATCTTTTAAGAAGACAATGGTATTCATGCAGTACTTTGCTGGTACTGTATTTGAGTGGAACTCAGGAAATCATCTGATTGTGCGCATTACTTATCTAGCCATGGCCTCATCTACCTTGTCCATTAACAGTCACTTTCACTAGTTCATAAAACCATTGAAAAACCTGTATAAGGACATTTCTTGACCCAGTATTGACTTAAGTTTCTTGTTGAGTGGTCTTCAGGTTTCATCCCGTTTTACCTTGGCCATGTCTCTGAGTACTGAATATGTTCTTGTGGGCACTCAATGAAGACTTCAGTTCTAGAATATAACAGCACTACAGGGTAATAGTTTTGTGGTAGTTTCATATTCAATTCTTCTCAATCTGGTGGTTACTTTGTGAGTACATGTCATGTGACATTGATGGCTTTGTAATGGAGCATTAGATGGAAGCGACCAATATTTCAAGACAGCCACACCCCTCTGGAAGACTTAAAATTTGTTTGTAGTCTTATGGTCTGATATAGGGTATTGGGGTCCTCCGATCACACCGTCTCTTATTATAGAAATATTCATGATTTGGAATGCTTAAATCCAATAGGTGTTCATGTCCATAAAGGCTGGTGGCGGACAATAGGCATAAAATGGACCATATGGTCAAAAAACTTGTTTGCCTAATAATTCTGCACACAGTGTACGTTTTGCTAAAGATGTCTATGACTTAGGATACACCTATTCCTGAAAGTGTAATTTGCAAGCCATAATGAAAACTTTGAAATTGATGGAGGAAGATAATGAAAAATGGGCAACATTTATTCTGCATATAAACTCAACTTTTTATGAACTCTGGATATCTTCATCAGTACTGTCTTATGGCCGACTACAAGGATTCAGATAGATTTTCAGAGGTCTCCCCAAAGTATTTGCCACACTATTTTACAGATATCTTGAGAAACACCCAATTTGGCTGTAGAGAATCAACGAGGCAACAATGGCAGGGCTGGACTGGTAATCGGGCCAACAGAGAACCTTTTTTTTTTTTGCTGTTCAGAGTTCGGCCCACCATTTAGATGTGGAAGCCTATTTGTCCATTTGTAAAATAGACAATGAACTGAGCCAATTATAGTTGCGTATAAAAACGGGGCCTGTGCGAGGGCCCGACCCGGAACGTTTTTTTTTTTGGGGTCCTGCTGGTGCAGCCCTGAAAAATGGTTATAGTTGTGCTATTACAAATTAAAAATTGTAGAAGAAAATACATAGTGTCCTTTTTGGTATACCTACATGAATCAACACACAATATCATGTACTTACATTGTACATACAGTGCAAGTACAAGTACATGTTTTTACGTTGTTACGTAATAGTAGGGACAGTAAAATGAAGTGTGAACAGAAAATCAGTTTTGTGCAGGTGCCCAGCTTCACAACTACTGGATGTGAACACCATGCATATGCAGATGAAACATTAACAAAACTAACTCCAGATTTATTTTGTGTCATAGCTGAGTATAACAGTTACTTTATTTTGTTACCCCACAGTCCTACAAAAAGTATTAAAATTGACATGGCTTCAGACTGAGATAGCAGTGGTGTGTCCATGGGCACTCTTTGAAATTTAAGTTAAACAAAAAACAATATAAGAACGCTAGAGAAACCACAACATTTTTAAAACGTTTTAATTTATATAGTTGGAAAATTACATCTTTACATGACCAGCCCATTCAGATGGTAGAAGGGCAAAATAGGCATCTATGAATTACCACAGGCACACTATGGGCAGACTTGTACTATACTATATTGAACAAGGACCACATGTAAAACCTGTGTCCCCTGTTGGTGTATGTTTTTGATCTCAGTCTGTTAAGAAGTGCAAGTAAGTAAGCCCATCTGGTTGTCAACCCCCATCATCAAACTGCTTTTGGTCTTTTTTTGTACATTGTATGGTCAACTTCGCATTTAAAAAAAAAACAAAAACAAAAAAAGTATAGTGAATTTCAGGCGTGTTCTTAAATATCTAAGTGTTGTTTTTTTATTTACAGGGCAGTTCACGTTGCACTCCTTTAGCAAAAAAGATAAATCAGTCAGGTGGGGGGCGTTGGGGGGGTTGAGGATGGGGAGGGGGGTGTCGGGCGGAGGTGGGCCAGGAGGGAGGACGAGGGCTTAAATTACTTCCGGAGGTTATTTTTTTTTTTAGTGATCCCTTGTGCACAATGGTCATTCAACGAAATAAAATACAAAAACAAGAAAAAAAATCCAAAAAGAAAAAAAAAGGAACCAAAAAAAAAAAAAAGCTTCTTTTTTTTTCAAGAGGGGTTGGGGTGGGGATAAGCTGGGTGTCAATCGTCCGTGAGGTCCTGCACGAATAGGACCTCTGAGCGGCTGAGGCCGGCCTCCTTGAGCGTGGGGGGGTTGGGCTCCTCCTCGGTGGGCAGGCAGGGCAGGACGCGCCGGGGGAAGTTTGTAATTATTTGAAATTTCTCTGGGCTCTCTTTCAAGGAAAACAGGAAGTCGTGTATTACCTGTGTGTGAGTGAGAGAGAGAGAGAGAGAGAGAGAGAGAGCATACAAGAAGATTACAAATCTATTCCATGCCAGAGAAAAAGGTGACATTACAAACGACACAGTGATGTGAACCAATGAACAATGAGCAAAGCATATTAGAATGGACACCAAGGTTCCAGTCAATTCAGTTCTATGGATCTGAAACGCTTTCACCTTCGGATTTGTAAGGCGTGTTCTCCGTGAACATCTGGTTGGAACAACCAATGAGAATTGATATGAAGTGGCCCTGATATCGATATATGGCAATGTTGATAAGCGATTCCAACCATAAATGGATCCATGTGTTCTTGTTCAAAGTTGCAAATTGACACTTGTAAATAGATTTGAAGTAGTTCTCACCGTCAGAGACTGGCTGAAGAGGAACCTCCTCTCTACTCTCGTGTCGTTGGGGAGTTTGAAGACTATTTTCACACCGTCGGGGTCATCGACTGCAGGCTCCGGCGGGAGACATTCAGACTTGCGCTCCTTCTCCTCTTGGAGCGTCTGTGGTAGAAACACACAACAACAAGCAGGAGGTCAATCCAGTGCATTCATAGGGGCAGCCATGATGGCCTAAAGGTTAAGCACATGGACTTTAGATCAGAGGGTTGCAGGTTCGAATCCCACCCTTCCGCTCCCTGCCAAATTCCATGGCTGAGGGGCCCTTGAGCAAGGTATCAAACCCCCATACTGAGGCCTCATGTATTTGTTTTTCTCCATAGATTTGGCTCATTTCTTGAAACCGAGGTGACATTCTTCAAATAACATGGACAAATCTAAAAACCAACTTGTAATTTTGCGCAACAGAATGTAATTTCTCATTGCTTTCATCAAATTTCAAATCCTTGTACATATCTCAAGTGCTAGTGTACCTTTGCAAATGGTTACCGTACTGCTATATACAAATAGCCTACAGTTAACACAATGAGCTCAAATTAAGCACATTTTTCAAAAACTAGATCTTGCTCATCTAAACTGATTAGTCAATTGTCAGTCTAAAAGGTGGTTCTCTCCAAACGTGTTTGCATGATTTCACTGTTGTCACATGCAAAATAGTCAGCGCAATAGTGAACAACATATTTTCACAATTTCATTGGATAGAAAATGCATGACAGTAATTTGCAGTCATGTGAAACTGGAAAATACATTTTTTAAAAATTAAAATATACATTTACAGTACAGTTTTTCTTTCTTATGCAATGCCAAAGGTGCATATTGGTGGACAGGCACTGACTCCATTTGACAAGCTGTTTTGGGAGAGAAATGAGCTTTTGCAGGTGATCAACGCATCTGTGCACAACCACCCAGGTTATTTTGGCAAAAGCACCAAATGAATAAAAATTTGGATCTATGCAATTGTTACTGTACTGGAAATTTATATGGATAAGCGGTTTAGTTTTGGGAGACGTGACATTTTGGTAGTTATCTGAACTGTTAAGTCAAGAAACCAATGAAGAAGAAAAAAAAACTACTTAGCGAAAATTTAGCAAATGTGAAAATCTGAAGATACATATGATTTCATTTGTTCTTGAACCTTTACATCCGAGCATTTGCATACATATATTTTTTGTGTGCATGTTGGTGCTGTGATACTTCACTTCTATAAGCGTGCTTAGACCTCACCTGGCATTCACTGATCTGGGTCAGTCACTAAAGCACCTACTTGAAATAGTACCTTCACTCCCTTTACTAACATACACTTAGCAGCGACTTACAGTCACCTAGCTATATGGTGCAGTGCCTGGAGCAGTATGGGGGTTAGATGACTTGCTCAAGGGTGCATGCCAAATCTTTCTATGCAGAGTATTTTTTTATTTTTGCAAACAAACTCTGCCAAGCCTGAAATCAGGCAAAAAGCCTGAATACTATCAGCCCTGCAAATTCGCTTATTTACAGAAATGGTGCAGTGATGATTTCATAGTGTGACCCGGTGGGAGAGGGGCCTAAGGGTGGCCGGCCGGCCGTCCGTCAGTCCATCCGTCCTTACCCGTCTCCTGTTCTCCTCGGCCAGCACGCACTGGCGGGCGGCCTCCTCCTCCTGCCTCCTCTGCTCCTGCTCCTCGCGCTTCTTGCGGTCCTTCTCCTGGTCGGCGCGCAGCGAGGCCAGGTACGCCTCGTCCTGCTGCTGCCGCAGCACCTGCGTCTGGTTCCTCTCCTCCCTGCAACACACACAAACAATTCAACATTTTATGCGTTTCTAACAATGTGTTTTAGTACAAGAGAATATTTGTGGCCTTTCAAGCTATGTTTGTCTTCATAACTAGGGTTTCTTTTGAAATAATAATTAAAAAAAAATCACCAACAACTTTTTGTAACCTGCCTTTTTCTGTGAACCTTTCCTACATTCCCTTTCCCAAGGTTTTTTCCCCTGAGGAACTTTTTTTAAGCATAAAACTGTTCAGCGAATGGCTGCGCACACCTTTAGTAACTTCTTGCAGGTGCTAAGCAATACTGCCAGAAACTGGGAAAAGGTTGGTCTGCACACTACTACTTAACACTTGAGCCTGGGCAAAAACATATTGCCATTTACCATCAGCAAACACCAAACACTTTTTGTAACCACACTCCAACAACAGGATGTGAAAGAACAGATTGGAAAAGCAATATCAATGTGCAGGGCCATTGGAAACAGTTGAATGCTCCCCTCTGTGCTCTCTCTCCCTGTGTGTGTGTGTATGTGTGTGTAAATCAATGTTTTTCTCTCGTTCTTTCCTCTGGCCTTGTGACTCGAGGCGCAATGCCATCAATGATCAAAATTTTCATTCCATACCTTGCAAAAACACAACTCATAAGTTCATCTTCTCACTTGCAATCAGGATACTGAATACAGAAACCCCCCCCTGCGCTGCTTGACGGTGGGGAAAGGAAGGGAGGAACTTCACAGGCCAGAGACAAGGATGGAATGAATGACATTGGTTTGAAGACAGTGTGTGTGTGTGTGTGTGCTACTGTTCAGCTGCGGTGTGTGTGTGTGTGTGTGTGTGTGTGTGCGAGAGAGAGAATTCTCTTTCTGTCCTCACCTCTCCAGGCGCTCGGACATCAGGTAGGTCTGGTTGGCCTCCATGATGAAGTTGAGCTGGTTGATGAGGTCCTCGGGCTGGATGAGGCCTTCCAGCCGGCCTACCACCGTCATCTTGCGGTCCTTCAGCATGATCATGGCCAGGAAGGGGTAGGTGTTCTCCCGCAGAGCCTGTGACACTGAGCAGCACCACAGCAACACAAACACAGTTAAGCCTAATATACAGTTGTCCTATTTTGCATACCCATACCTTTTCATTTGATGGAGATATACTGGTGAAGAGGGCTGTCAGATACAGATTTCTACAAACGTGTTAAATGCAAACGCAAGTCACCGTGAGGACAATGGTGCTTGTAAATGCGCAAGGATGGTTGCGTACACAGAATTCCGAGAACTATAGACTAGGCTTTACTCGCTGTTTTTTAAACAACAGACGTGGAGACCAAAATGGTCTGGTCTCTTTCACACCAGACAGTCCTATGCGTACATGTGGTGATGCCATTAATTGCGACCAGACTCTGCACAGACCACTGAACACCACACAGAAAAACACAAGACAACCATAAAACACAAAAAGAAGCCTAGTTGCCACAATTTGTTTTTTCCCCCCCCATTGATTTCAATAGGCACTGCTCACAGACAAATACAAAAAAAGAAAGTAGCTAGAAATCAACTGCCTCTTTCTTCAAAGTACTTATACCAAAAGGTTGTGACCTTACCTCTGTATCCTTCAGGCTTGTTGGTGGAGCATGCCCAGAACAGCATCCGCGTGTTAAGGAACGTCACTACCTCTTCTGTACATAACGTGGCTCTGAAATATATAAGGAAAGAAGCAGTTACACCAACTACAGAGTGGAGTAGAGCAGTTTATTAATCCCAAAGGAAATGAAGGTGTCCAGTAGCATACATAAATACACAAAAGTACAAAAAATACTATATTGCATGACCCATTTAACATATAGCACAGACTTGCATACATTCAGCCATCAGTCAGATCACATCACCACACACGCACGCACGCACACACAGCTGTGATTGGCAATAAAAAAGGTGCCAAGAGTGGGTACATCCAGTGACTGGATATTATTGATTTTGCAACTGAACACCACATTTTCCTGGTTGTAAATGGCAATAAAAAAATGCACACAACTTGATATCAACGCAGCCGAACATGATATCCAGTAAGCATTTCTGATGTGCAATTCCAACAGGGAGTTCTGGCCTTCTGTTGCAAAATCGACAGATGAAAATGCTTCAAAAAGCATTGAACCTTGCTGTGTCCATTACACTGAACAGTCACTGGGTGTGTCCACGGCAACAAAACTCGGCTGTCAAAAGGCTTGATAGGGGACCTACCGACAAAACTCGTCTGTGTCCTGGTGCTCTTCTCCGTGTAAGTATACTAGTAAGTATCGTAGCTCTCGTTTCGCATCGTTTAGCGCCTGGGGCAGAGCAAAGGGTTTGGAGGCATCAGTACAAGACAGTCAATGATTTGTATTTGAGTCACACACTGTAACTATATCTACATCTACACACAAAACATTTACACCCAAAGGTGCCAATCCTGGGTTCAGATAGTTAAAAACCATAGCATAGCATAGCAAATGTGATCCAAACAGCTTGGAATCAAGTGATCGCAATGAGTAAGACTGGTAGACTCAGTGCGGTCACCAGTCAGTTTTTTAACACCTCTGTTTACTTCTGTCGTAAGAGTCGACCAACCGGAGTCACAGAATCACAATATTACGCCACCGATACTACTTCGAGTCAACAGCACCGCGACGAAAAGTTTTTAAATGTCCCGTCAGAAATGGCCTACCTGGCTGTACGTTCCTTGATAAAAGACAGGATGTGAGCGGCCGTACTTCTCTTCAAAACTATGAATAAATGAGACCACGTCCCCGACGGGGTCCGTCACTCTTCCTCTGGGGTCTGGTCTGATAAAACGCAGGGCGAACCTGAGGGCAAAAGAGAAATGGGGAATTAACACAATCTGTTGGACAAAGGCACCACAAGGAAAGGCAATTAAAAACTTACCAGAAGAGATTAAATAGTAGAAGCACTCAGATGAGACACAAGTCTTAAAAGGCTTTGATATACATGGCACAGTTTTAAAAGCGCATGGACCTATTGGTCTTTGCCAGGGCAACATTAGAGGCAATTAAGAACTCATTCCTGACTGTGATACTGGTACAATGACATGACACACACTTTGGTGTATCAGTGTCATGATAGAGGACATATACTTTTTTTAAAAAAAGATGGCATTATGAAGTCAATAAAATGTGCAGCAGCTCCGGGATTACCTGAATATGTCCAGAAGAGTGTAATATGTAAACCTGAAGGGAAGCATTATTAAGTAGTAACTCCATCCTAATAAGCCCTGAAATATATAAAAACAGACATGGACACAGTCAAAAACAGTCTTTTTTTAATGTGCGTTTTAAAGCAAAGAATGAGACACCAAAAAAAGGTTAAACTTACTCTGGGTTGTGGCCTTGATACAATATAGCTATACACTCTGTGGTCAGCTGTATTGACCTGTAGCGGTCTAGAGGGAGGGGGGTTGAATACGCTGGGAACACCTTCCTGCTCGTTCAGTCTGTCCTGCACCGCTGCCTGAAACACAACACCCTTGCCATGGTTACCTTCAAGACAGAATAAATTCTGGGGGGTGTCTCTAAACTAACCAGAGGACAAAAGGGTGATTGACGGTGGTATGAATTGAAGTAGATATTCTCACCTCAATATTCCAATTGTGCTGTTCTAACGTGCGCCGACATTGGTCCATAGACTCCAGACCTGTGAGGTCCTGTAGAGAAGAAAGACAGCAGGTGGTTTGACAGAAGTCTTTTTGATGCCCTAAATTTAAGAAAAACATTATGGCATTTGGATTTAAACCCACCACTCTTGGCATTTCCAAGTTATTGGCCTTAGTGAGTAATCCATAATGATAGATATGACAAAGTATTTTCAGATGTGCAATTCCCAAATAGTAGCAAGTTAGACCGGTACAAGAGGTCTGCTGTCAACAATTCAAAACAGATTAGTTCTACCAGCTAGCAAGTCCTAACCAGTTTGATGACAAGGTAAACCCAACTTAGTTCCGGTCACAGGACACAAGAGTTTAATTTTTTTAAACACACTTTTTAAGTGCGTGCTACACACTTAGAATAGCAACATCACAACTGATTGCACGTAATGAAGATTATCTAACACTGACCGTCCTTAATAACTACCCCAGTAGCTTTCCTCCAGCAAGTAACTTAACCCATGCAATGACTTGCATCTTGCACTGACATGCAATGCTTCACGTTGATATTAGCAACTTGTGTCTTAGATTTACATTGTTTGGATTACAAACCACATGGACAATGGACGGGAAATAATGAGCTATAATATCAGATGAGCTGTCCACATAAACAGTTTACACACCAGGAAGCTACTTGGGTTTAGCACAAGTTAGCAAGCTCTGGCTGATTCTTCAGCTAGCATCCGCTGAGCAAGCTGGCCTTTTACGCTGACATTACGGTAGCTTCTAACTGTCAGCAAGATGTATGAATTTGGCTGAAAACTGACACAAGATACGAATCAAGACATACTGAAGACCAGTTGAGTTATATTACGAAGAGACTGTCAGAATAAATTCTCGTGACTACATCAGAATATTTGACAGGGGTGACGTTTCAATTTGGTAGCATGAGTTTTCTTAACCAGTTACAATGTAACAAGCCAGATATCGCTCCAGTTGCCTAATATCTACATCCATCCCAAGCTAGTTGTAGTGGCCTGCTGGCTTGATAACTATTGAACCGTATCACGGGATCACCAAATTAATCATTCAGGTAGTTAGTAATTCTGATAGTACAACTACCAGAGATGCTAGCTTGCTAACTCACATCAAGGCAACTATCGTTAGCTCTCAGTCTCGGGTTTAGCCAACTAACTAGGCTGGTGGTTCATGTTAGCTAACGTAGCAAAAGCTATTTAGAGCTAGGACTGTTGGTCGAAGTAAACTCGCTCACCGCTCACAACTTGACTGTGGCACGAATGGCCAATACATTGACACCACAGGTAGACAACAATATAAACCTCAATGGTTAACATGTTGAGCGAAATAGATCTACAGAATACCTGAAACTGAAGGAGTTTTTCAGTCTGCGCCTGGGATAATTCCTGCTCCTCTGGCGCCGCCATCTTACCTTACCAATCCCCAACAAAACGTACTGTAGCAACCCAATGTAAGTAGGCGGCTGGATGTGAGTGCCCGGATATCCGCCCGAGTATTTGCATGCATTTGCATTCATGTCCGCCATCAGGAATGCTTTGCGGTACCACAGCTACCCTATGTGAGTCGCGCTGTGTCGCCTGACTGTCCCTTCTATAATATGACTGTAGCCTACCGTAACAACTCGGCCTCGGTCCCCGCGGCAAATATCCACCACACCACCACGGGTCCTCTGGTGTTGTGACCGTTTTAGGATCTTTTTTCATATCCAATACTTGCACATCAAGAGTGACAATTCCATCATGGATGTTTATACGATATGTGCGAATGCAGTCATGTTGAATTTAGGTGGCCAAACCATGCCATGTCATGAAGAACGTGCATCACATTATTTAAACAGCTCGTGTAAACGGTTATCCTGAGTGCCCGTGTCTTTTTGGAGATCGGAGGCTTGATTAGCAATGGGAGAGAAATTAGTTGTGCGTGCGCACACGTCTGCACAATAGGCTGTCCACCGGACACGAAGTTACTGGCTCCAATATTTCAGCGTCCCGCTTGATTCTGTACTGACACTTTTAAGTTTACGTAGCACAATCAAATGAATAGGCTATGTCTAAATTATAGGCTCTAGTCTCCAATGTGCCTAGTTTCACGTGCTCTTGGCATCAATCTGCACAATAGGCCTATGCGGCATAACTTTTCGAGGGCTACATTTAGACCGGGTAAAGTATCGAGCATGGTCTGTCCCTTCAATAATATTAAGAGTGTCCCGTAACAACTCGGTCTCGGCCCCCGCCGCAAGTATCCTCCACCACGAAGGTCCTCTGATGTTGTGACCGTTTTAGGATATTTTCATATAATAGGGTGAACTAAGGTAATTTGGGACATCAGCCAAATTGGGACAAATAAGGTTTTGGATTGTTTTCTTTCTAAATATTAGCAGCCAATCACAACATGGGATGTAATATTGTTACTGCAAATGTCATGTATAAGAAACAATAATTTTATTTGGTGTTAAGTATCATAAAAGGAATGAGCAAAGGTTTGAAGTGACAGTGGATCCAACACTTGTCAGTTTAGCTAGCTGACATGTCGATTATGCTATCAGATCATAAGGATATTATGGCTGAATTAGTGATTATATGGTACAAAATATGATTGAAATATATGTTGTTTTACTAAAGGTTTAACTCAATATCAAAACATTTACACATTTGTCTTTACTTTATTAAGGAGACATACTTTTAGTAAGTATAGTGGAGTGAGCTAATTTGGGACAATATTTTAAGCTAAAATGGGACAGTTTTCTCATAGCAACAGAATGGGCTTCTGTTAGCTGTTAGCATAACATATTAGCACGCCATAGGCCTGTATTGTAATATGCATCCCACATGCTAATGGCCATGGCCACAGTCACACATGCCATACTCCTTCAATATTCTCTTGAAATGGAAATGTTTCAGGGATGTTATATCATTTTTAAATAGTTAAGATCCTAGTCTACTGTTAACAAGAGAAAAACGATATTATTCTTCAGTTTGTGCAAAAATAATGATAATCAAACAGACTGTCCCATTTTACATTAAAGGGTGTCCCAAATTACCATAGCATTTTCTCACAACGAAGTTGGTGTCTCACTGTCTTTAAATGTTAATATATTATAAAATATCATACTTCAAAAACTAATTCCTACATGGAAATGTACCCAAGACCCATATGAAGACATACAATTACTAAATGTTGGTGTATTTTAAACTTAAAGTGGGTTTTTTTTGCGATCTACCAAAAGTGTCCCAATTTACCATAGTTCACCCTACAGAAATAAGAGCGTGCGCGCGCGCCTCTGACTGTATCTAGACACGGAGGGAGAATGGCTCCAATATTTATATTCAGCGCCCAGTTTAATTCTGCACTGACACTTTTAAATGTTATGCCCAGATATTCTTTTAACTTGTTGGATATCCTGATATTATGTTTCACTAATGTAAGGAGTAAAACTCAGAAACTTCCCGGGTGCTAGCTACATTTTAGACTGGGTAAACTCGTGACTTTAAATGCCTTCCGAAACGGCTATTCCAGTGTCTATTTTAGACTATAGCCTAGCCTTGTGCAAAACTTTTTATTTAACATTGCGAATGGGCAGGATGATTTGCTTAGACACGCACGTGCTTCAGAGCAGCTAGAACTGTGCAAGGTGACTGCTGCAGTTTTCAGCTCAGTCCTCCTGGATAATAAACACAAAATAATGCCGACGAGAAAGTAACGCCGTTATCTTTTGATGAATTCCCTTTGGGTGCCCGGTTGAGACAGTTTAATTTTCACACCCAAATCAATTCAGTTATAATTTCATTGTATACTTTTTTATTATTATTTTGATGTCACAGGGTCTATTCCTTTGATTGGGAGATCAAGGAACTTTCTGGTGTCGCCGAAACGGCGATGTGCGGTGGGCTCTTTACGCACGGCACCTATGTCCCTCCTTCAGTCAGACTCAAATCGGACCGAAATCAAGTAGCTGAGGTTAAACTGTCGTAAATACACGACCGAACGCGAGTAGCTGAGGTAAAATAGACGTAAATACTCGGGCGGATATCCGGGCACTCACATCCAGCCGCCTACTTACATTGGGTTGCTACACGTACAGATGCTAGAGTGGTATTTTCGAACGAGTTTTACTCTCATAAATCGGAGCAGTGCTGCCATCTACCCTTTTGGAGTAACATCGTCAATGTGGTTAAGATTCACAATAATAATAATAATAATAATAATAATAATAATAATAATAATAATAATAATAATAATAATAATAATAATAATAATGTATGTAAGTGTGTAGTTACATGTTGCACTCATTTACTTTCCATAGCTTTTTTAAAATATCATACTGAGTTATCATTCAATGCAAATTATATGAGACCAGCAATAACAGTAATACCATAGATAGAAATATTTCCTCTGGTAATACAAGACAAATGTCGCTTTACTGTGTTAAGAACTAACTAGTCTAGTATTACAGTATGCCCACAGTGCAGCAGCGAAGTGGAACCAATTGTAGGAAGCGCAGGTTTCACCCGTTGAGTCCGTCAATCTTTAGACTCCGACACCGACCACAGTCATGGCAGCTGCAACACCGACTGTCGCGCAGGAACAAACATCTAAAATAGTCTCTCCTCCACCAATACCATTCGATATAAACAAACCCCCAGTAATAGAGGGGTTTACACCTTTACCACGGCAGGAGCAAGAAGGATTCAAGGACAAATTCATAAGGAAAACCAAGGAAAATCCTTTCGTCCCCCTTGGTGAGTTACTCAAAGTCAGTTAGCAACACAGTTACACAATGCAATTGACAGTCCTTATGCAACATTTTTTAATGATGAAAATGTATAAATGTATGATGTGGTGATGCATATTTGAATGTAACTTTGTTGTCAGCACTGTCTGATAAGCATATTAGTGCAAAACACATACACGACTTTATGGAAGCTTTGTCTTTAAAGTGAATGGGACATGATGTTCTTTCCTCCCTGTTAGTCTTCACTGTCTTTCTGATTGCATTTCCAATTTCCATCACTAAGGCCAAATAACGAACCTATGTATGTAGATTTTTTTTAAATGTAGTTGTTAAAAAATGCGGTCTTGCATTAAAAAAAGGTTTGTGTAACTGCATGGGGGGCGTGGCAAACCAGACTGGCACGAGCTCATTTGCAGCCTAGATTCTACACTACATGAAGGCATGCCAAGCTAAAATGATTTGCTTCCAAGCAAGCAGGGGTTACATTCCACTGATTTGGTTTCTTAGCAGCTATTGCCAGCAAAAAATATGAGTTGTAGCTCAAAAAATGTGTGGGCACAATTGAAGCAGAGAAGTGGCCAACAGAATTCAGCCAAACTATGTGTGAGACAGTTCATGGAAGAGGTATGGGAGATGACAAGTGTTGGCTCTGCTCACAAGATGGTGAATGGCATGAGGTCCCTGGGTCCCACTGCTTCTCCTTGCAGATCAAATAAATGGATCCAATATGAGCCGCCACTTGGCCAGGACACCCTTGTAAAAGAGGTTCTTAATCTCAACGGGTTTATTTTTCCTGGTTAAATAAAGGTTAAAAAAAATATATATATATTTATCAGAAAGAGTTTTGCCTCATTCAATATTTAGAGATTTCTCTCCAGAAATGCAAGGCTAGTTGATAGGTCTATTGATCGTCCCATTTGTTTGTTTCCACAGGATGCCTTGGAACAGCTGGAGCACTGATCTACGGACTGCGAGCATTCAAAATGGGCAAGACCCGACATTCCCAGCTGTCTATGAGGGCGCGTATCTTTGCTCAAGGATTCACTGTTGTTGCCATCATTGTCGGCGTTGCATCCTCAGCATTGAATCCTAAGAATTAAGTTGAACACTCTAACCGGGGTATGTGGAAGTTTCCCTCAACAAGGACAGTCGGACAAGGATGGGGACTTAAATCGTGTTTTTTTTCTCTTCTTTCTCACACATTAAGTAGCCTTAAAGGCCATTTGTGGCGGCTCTGTCAGTATGCTCGAGTGTCGGTGCAGTTGCCATGTATTTAACAAATGCTTTTCAGTGGTGTGTCATTCCACAGTTGTATGATTAAAGCAGTGCAAGGAGCTTGCTATACTGATCTGACTGTGAGTTCATTTGGATGGAGCTCTGCATATTGACGTCATGGATGTCTTTTGTGACCAAAAACGAGAGCAAGTGTAACAAGAAATAGGTCCTTTCCACATTTAATGGAGCTATGTGAAAGCAGCAACATTCCGGAAACTATGCACTATGGAAAGGAAGAGGACTTCATCGACTAACACGCATTACTGTAACAGAATACAGGATAATTTGAGTTCATTTTTAAAATAACACTATAACAAACAAATCCCTTTGGAAGAATGAAAAATGACATGTAATTAGTTCGACCAATGCTTTATTGAATCATTTGTGTTTTGATGGAACTATCAAGAGCTGTAACATTCCTTGAAAGGCATATAGATGAGGGTAGGTAGGGGAAAATGAGGCGTGTGAATGTGTGGCTCCATCTTGGTACAAAACACCTTGTAAGAATGGTAGCCCATATAGCACAATTATGGGTACTGTGACAAAGGCCTCATTTTTAGACATTCCCTGCAGTGCTGTCATGCATGTAATTTAGATAAGTTCTTTGGCAGTCAATGAACTGAGGAGCTTGTGCAAACCATCTTTTGTCCGAGTAATCACTCAAAGCTGAGCATCAGAAGGCCTCAAAGATAGTGTTCTGGTGTGTAATGATCAGTGCTGTTACTGCTGAGGAGGAGTGCAGTGCAGTTTACTAGGACAGAAGTTACAAGTTTTCATAACCTACAAACAGGTGATCTGCCTGATTGGAAACTGAACAGTGAAACAACTTGAACTGTACAATGCCATTAACACCCATCATACTGACCTGACAAGGATATAAAAGTAGCAAATGTTTAAGGGTTAAATGTTTCCATGTCCTGCATTTAGGAGCAACTTCTATCTAATTGAAATGGATGCACATGTAAAGAATATAAGCAAAGCTAGTGGAAAACAACACCAAATGATCTAATAACGTGTATATAATGCCCACGGCTCCTTCATTAAATGAAAACAAAACCGAAAATTATGCCTTCAGAATCAAGCACAAACTTCAAGGCTTTCAACCAATGACTTAACCAAAGCCCCATTTAGGTTACATGATTATTACAGACATACACCCTCATAAAAGGGGGAAAAGGCATCTTCATAAGGCAGAGAGAGGTACAGGCTATATTAGGAGTGGACATAAAACAGTATACAATGTGCTATTTTTGAAATGAACATTGTAAATCGGCATTCCCACCAAGTTGTAAAAATAATAAAGTGCAACAAAGCAGAGGCAAAGGGACATCACCAGCCAACCACTCACACGCACGCAGAAAAGAAAATGGCCTCTAGGCTTTAGCGCACCAGGGGTGTCTGTTTGAGGGAAATGAGGACGGAGCGCATGCGGGACACGTCCTTGGATGTCTTGTTGGTTTTGGGGTTGAAGTCGCAAAGTCGGGCCACTTTCTCCCACTCTGAGCCTGGGCTATCCTCGCCACACTCCTTCAGGAAGGCCTCTTCAGATGCCCTGCATTGACAGACACAGGTGTGCACCAATGAGGGTCAATTCACGCAATAATACAGCACGACAAGAAATGTAGAGCCATGGCCAAGACTACCAAGAGTGATTACTGAATTTAATTCAATACTAAAGCATGGCCGTGTAGATCTTGATTATATTATGCCATTTAATTATTCAATTTCCAAAAACATGCAGCAATTGCGATTTTTCTTTTGTAACTCATACAACACATTGTAACAAATACCAGGCCCACCAAATGCGTTTTTTTAAGTGTTGTTAGATGAAGCAAAACTATGCATGCATATTTTAGGGGGATAGATTCTTGGGAATACAATGAAGATGAGTGTTTCCTAGACATACACAAAGCCTATCGCATCACTGTTGGGCTGGTCGTAGAAAGCCTTATCAGTGATCCTTGTGTGCAGGTAGCCATGAAAGCATGGGAAGAGAAAAGGAGAAATACAGAGGGAAAGAGGGAAACATGTTATTGCAGCACCAGCAAAGCACAAACTGTTATGGCACGATGCCCATGTTGCCAGAACAAAAGGCAGCCTACAACAGCACAGAGAAGACTGAG
The DNA here is from genome assembly GCF_034702125.1 of Engraulis encrasicolus. Classification (NCBI taxonomy): domain Eukaryota; kingdom Metazoa; phylum Chordata; class Actinopteri; order Clupeiformes; family Engraulidae; genus Engraulis; species Engraulis encrasicolus. Next base: position 20,670,799 of record NC_085879.1, read on the forward strand.
GATAGCGAGTTGTGAAAGAGGAATTGAGTGGAGGAAAGTTGGGAAAATTGGAAAGAATGTGCTTGGTATACATCAGATAGATTGAATACATCACTATACTTCTTTTGGTGAAACAACAAAATTAATGGTATGAACAGCTGGTGTAAGGCATTGCATTTGAAGTACACACAGACGTGTGCAGAGAATAGCTGAGGCAAAGGTAATATCTTGCTACATGTCTAAAAGATCATGGTGAATTTACTCAGTGCTAAAAGTTACAAAGCATATGCTGAGGGCAAAAAAATATTGTGGGGGTTATGAAGTGGCACATTTTCATGTAATCTTGTGTTATTGACAAATGGTCAGTCTTCTCTGATTGTAAATTTAATAGCAAAATTCCAGTCCATAATACAAAGAACTTGTACCGTTCTAAACTTGGACAAAGTCTGTAGAAAAGTATGAAAGAAGATGTATATTAGTATTTCATTCACAGATCCAGAAGAACACCTAAGAAATTATGCATCTCAACATTACATTGCAAAATGCCGTTTATATATTTAAAGGTTGTTGTCCTTCAAGTGAAATGAAACAACATAATTACATCCATCCCAGTTAGGGCCTACATCCATCCAAAGTTAGGGCCTAACCACTTGAGTTTGCTGACTAGAAGAGATGTGATGCTCTGCCTTATTCCCAATTTGTTGAAACCGCACATGGGCCAAGAGTATAAGGGTTTCACCCGGAACATATTAGTAACAAGCTGAACATTTCAGGGTATTTCAGAATACCGTTAGGAATAACATACTAAAAGTCCCCAGGAATCCCCCTTGTGCTCTCTGAGAAATTCAAGATGGCGTCCAAAATTTATGATATTTTTTATGTTTTCACGTAATAACTTTTCAATGGGTGGGTGGATTGGCACCAAATATTGTATGCTAACACTCAACTATAACAGGAACAATATACAAAAAATCCAGAGGAGTCCAAATTGGCATCTCTGAGAAATTCAATATGGTGGTCCAGATGGGGTCCAAAATTGATGATTTTTCATGTTTTAGCGCAATTACAATTCAGTGGGTGGATTGAACAAATTAGTAACAAGCTTAAAATGTCAGGATATGTTTAGAATACCTTTAGGAATCAAAAGTCCCCAGGAATACCCCTTGGGCTCTGTGAGAAATTCAAGATGGCGTCCAAAATGGCCGCCTTTTGGAGATTTTGACATATCTAAGGCTTGAAATGTCATTTAAAAGCAGTCTAAAGGTGGAAATGTATGTTTTGATGGTAGATGCAGAGTCATGTTCATCCTTGGGTTTTGATTAAATGCTTGTATTAAAAGGTAACAACTTATCATAACAATATCTATATGTATTATGTGTATAACCTGTTGTAATATTTCGGTCACTGGGACCTTGAACCAAAAAAAATCATGAACTCCAAAAACTGTTCTTAAAACAACTAACAACTACTTACAAGTGACATTAATCTTTGAAATGATAATCTATCCAACTTAAGCAATGTGACTGAGCTGTTTCTCAAATAAAGAAGGTATTTACAGGAATAAAATTGGTAAGTTACATTTTCAACATGTTGCAACTTCAACATAAGATGAAATCAAATAACTCAACAAGACCATTTCATCAATATATGTACCATAAAACAATTAACCAAACAAGCAATCAATCAACCTCTCTATCTTTCCTCATCATCCTCATGGGGCACCTAAGTCACGCCCTTCTACTTCCGATCCATGGGGCTGGAGCTCTCAAAATTTTGAATGCGAGTTAATGGAGCGAGTCAAGCTAAATCCTCATCCCGTTTGGCATGTGCTCCGGATTTCACATATGATGACAGTGAATTTGAAAGGTTTGGATTTGCGTCGTAAGACCACTCATTTTCGGCACGCAGGAAACGTTATTTTAGCTTTTGTGCAAAACTGTGTTGGAGACTACACGTGCGCCTCGCATATCTGACGTGAACCGAGGCACAGCCAACCCTACCGCTGCACCGTGGGTTAAGTGGCTGCACGTCGGACATGCAACGTCTGTTGTGTAGTCCAAATAATTACATGTTTTTGCACACACACAACTCAAAAATCGCTTGCCAAGTGAAGTCAACAAGCACACCATTGGTTGTTATTAATTCTGAGGCACAGCATATGTGTGATCGACGGGGAAATGCGAGGTGGGTCGGAAAATAGCTTTGATCAGTCCATTACAGCCCAGTCAAAAGTTTTTCCGTTGCCAGCCCCATAAGCCGCCCGGAAGGGGTGGAGACTTAGGTGCCCCATTATCATCATATTCTAGGGCAGTGTTTCTCAACTGGTGGGTCGCGACCCAAAAGTGGGTCGCGGAGGGGTCATGGGTGGGTCGCGGAGCCTTGGTGTAAAAAAAAATGTAATTTAAAAAAAAAAAAACTTTTCCTGCAACAATTTACAACTTTTATTTTGATAGGCTAGTGAACTCTGTGTCATCTGTCGTCATAGATACAATCTGAATGTTTATGCGAGATAGATAGCGTGCAACCAGTCATTCGAGTCTTGGTTACATTTTGAGAATTGCATTGAATTGACTTGAACGCAAAAAAAATTGGGTCGCGACCGAATGAGAGTAGAAAATGGTGGGTCCCAAAACTGTTCCAGTTGAGAACCACTGTTCTAGGGTATCTGGCTTTTCAGTTTCTCCCTCATCATTAAGCAACGATGGCATTAAAGCTGCATTGTTGCATGTTTGTCCACTGCAGTTTGTACACAGGGCAGAGCAGGGTACCCCCATCTTCCTGCAGCCACATGACACTCCACAGCCATCTGCTCTGCAGCTACAAGAGATCATGTTGAGCAGAGTGTCAGGAGCAATGGGGCGGTCAGTTTCAATTGGAGTCAAAATTTCATTTGACTTCCATCCCCAAGCTGTTGGCTTCAAGGACCTTCCCATCCATCCTTGAACAGTAAGATATGTTCTGAATGAATGTTGCTTTGCTGCAGCAGTTGTTGGAGGCAAAGTGGCCAACTGGAAGGTTGATGACAGATAGAGATGTGTCGTTCAGGAACGAGCCGGTTCTTTTGAACGGCTCCCTGAAGTGAACGATGGGAACCGGATCACAGCTGGGGGAGCCACTCGACTGTTATTTCGTTCATTTTTCAGCTTTAATGCCATTGTTGCTTAATGATGAGGGAGAAACTGAAAAGCCAGATACCCTAGAATATGATGATAATGAGGATGATGAGGAAAGATAGAGAGGTTGATTGATTGCTTGTTTGATTAATTGTTTTATGGTACATATATTGATGAAATGGTCTTGGCAAAAACGGTCTTTAGAAGCAGGAGAATAATCAGTTGTTGTTTGAACAAAATCACCTTGAGGTGGAGTCAAAATATTACACTCTAAACACTGAATAAATAATTAAAAAAGAGCCAAAAGAGCCAGTTTTTTGAACGGCTCTTTGAAAGGAAGAAGATCCGGATCCCGTCAAAGAGCCATAAATCCCATCTCTAATGACAGAGGCGTTTTCCTGATAGCCTTTTTGTAAGCAATGTATCGGAATTCATCCAGGTACTCACAACTGGATGCTCCATACAACCTCAGGAGGAAAATTTCATCTTCTTTTTGCACTTGCTGGTGGGAGCTTGCAGAATTGGTGAATGTGTCACGTAGACCATAGTCTTTCTTTTTATGCACCAGATTAAATGCCTTACGCTTGCCTTGGCGGTACAGAGCAGACACAGTGTCACACCCTGTTATGGCATACAACGGCATCAAATATTTACAGGTGGATCCAATGCTCTTTTGAATGTCATGAACCCTATACACCGTTATGGGGTTCGTGGTACACATCATGTAAAGATCCATGTTTGTGGTTGCTTGAGCCACCAGCATTACCAGCAAGTCCGTGTCAGTTCCGACAACAACAACTGGTTTGCCTGATTCTGCCAAAAACCTAGCAGTAGAGACTATTAATGCATCTGCATCAGCTTGTGCCTGATTTACATGAACACCTGCCTCATTCATCAAGTCCCTGAGCATCTCTATTAGATGCCCCTTATTGCTGCCATTTGCCAGGAATGCTGCCTGAGTAGTTGTGGTTTGCATGTTCTGGTCAAATAAGATATCACTGGATGTGGACTTCTTTGCCCTTCGCAACTGCTCTGCTGCCTTGGTGGAGATCATGATAGCCATCAAACACAACAGTACCAGCCCCATAGTGTTTTAGTGTGTATGCAATATAGAAATTGCATACAGCTTCATAAGTAGATGGTTGTGGCCACACCACAGACTGCAACAGATGACCCCCATCTAGAACAAACTGGCAGTTGTCTGGGGTGTTGGGTTGTGCATGGCCAAATGACTTCAGAAGAGAACCTAGAGCACTCTTGTTTGTCTTTCGCATGGCTCCATCATGAAACAAGGATGGTGGTTTAGGAGCAAGTTCATATGACATGAACTGTTCCATGTCAGAACATGTCTTAAGGACACAGGTGATCCTGTTGAAGAAGAGAGTAGGATTCACTACAGTGTTTTGTCCTCTGATATTGATGCTATTTTTGTCCCCCATAGTCTTGACTTTGTCCTTGCGATGCAGTGTCACCTCTGATTAGCTCTGATCTCTTAAAAACTTGCTAGCACTGCCCTTTTTTGCATTATGAATGTAGCCATGTAGAAATATTTCCCAGGGATCAGTGTGACAGTGTGGCGGCATACTTAACATTGTGAAAGTCGGCCTTGTTGAAAGTGTTGGCCTCCTAATTTGTTAGCAGTCCATGGTTTTGTGCAAATAAATTCAACCATTTGTACATCGTGGCTGAACAAAAATGATCTTGTAAGTCGGCCATCTTGAAGGTGTTGGTCTCTACATTTTTGGCAGATCATGTACCTATTATAGAGTGTTAGCATGCAAGATTTGGTGGAAATCCGTTCAACCGTTTGGAAATTATGGCACAAACAAATGTCGGCCATCTTGAATATCGGCCATCTTGAATATCGGCCATCTTGAAAGTGATGGCCTCCAAAATTACATCACATCATTTAGTATGTCTAAAGTGTTAGCACACAAAATTTTGTGACAATCCATTTACCTGTTCAGAAGTTATTGCATTAACACTATAATATCATATAATTTGGACGCCATCTTGAATTTCTCGGAAAGCTCAAGGTGGATTCCCGGGGACTTTTAGTATGTTGTTCCTAAAGGTATTCTGAACATATTCTGAGAAATCCAGCTTGTTATGAATTTGTTCCGGGTTGGGCCTATTTTTGAGCTAATACTCTTGGCCTAACAGCACACACATAATAAAATAAAACTTTGTAGTGTACTGACATCTACAGGCTGAAAAGCAGAATACATCTAGTACAGCAAACAATACACCTGGGCTAAAAGGAAGGACTCCATTCATAGAGTAACTCTTCTAGAGACAAACAAATAAACAAACAAACACTTTGACCATTGAATACATGAAAATACATGGTTTGTTCTTAGTACCTGTTGTTGGCCTTGTTCTTTTCCAGCTGTTCTGTTTGATGGTGATGCCAGTCCTCTAGCTCTTTCCTGGCCTTTTCTTTCCATTCAGCCTCGGCAGCTTTGGATGCTGCATCTAAAAGATGGCAGAATTGAAAAGGATCAGAGCCTCGAGGACACAGTCAAGACATGCCAATGTAGCAAAGTTGGTGATGACATAACATGACCAGCGCTTGACATTAACGTTTTTGCTCACTGGACACAGTTTCTCCCCTATCCTCTATACACCAGCTTTTTTATTTTATTTTTTTAACCAGCTACTTTTTTGTCAGCAGCGCCCCTCCCCGATTGATAACCCTACTTGCGATAGTGGCTGGGGACACTGAAAGTACTACTAACAAAGCAGAGGTTTACCAGATTTTGACCAGTTGGCAGGTGCCAATGTCTAGACCTGAACATGACGCCATACAGTTGTGATGAGATAATGACTTAGATCATGTAAGGTCATGTAGGGTGACAGTGTTTCCACCCCTGTTTAAAATGTCATTTTAGACAAATGGTAACGTGGTTAAGGGTAGCCTATTCACCCAATTGCTCCAGCCGATCCTTCTGTTCCTCCCTCCACTTGCGCAGACTTTCAGGTTCTTGTCGCAACTGGTCAACTTGGGCGATGGCTGCATAGCCTTCAGAGGGACCATTTGTTTCCTAGAGCAGTGATTAAAACAGTCAGAGAAGACCAAAAGCCATTCATACAAACTTTCAGGTGAAAAATAGCATTCTCAGTTCAATGCTTTCATTCAGGTGGTTATACTGTGACAAAAGAGAATGACAACAATAGACTGAGCAATACGAAGAAACCAGGTGAAAAGTCAAGATTCCAGTTTGACAAAGTTTCAGTAACTGGTCATCTTCCCAGCTAAAAAATAATAATCAGAATACATTCAATCAAGTTCTCACCTGGAACATGTCTCCGTTTACTGCGGGTGGGGCGTCCTCAAAGGCATCTAATTACAAAATAGAACGTAACAAGGTATCAGTTTGTGACACTGGTCAAGGTAGACACAAGCCTGACTAAAGCCCACTTCCTCACCTTCTAGAAAAACCTCGAGCATAATAGGAATGTTGTAGCACCGGATTTTCACGGTGAAGTTGTGACAATTGCAACACCAAACACCCCTCTCTCACTCTCTGTTTTGAAACAGCTCGTGGGGTCTCCATAAGTTTGAATAGACAAACCCCATCCGCTGCTGCTCAACGTCACCCCCTGAACACATGGCATTTGTTGCCAAATGATGGGGAATGGCGCTGTGCGTAAAATAGCAACATCGCTGGTTTAGCTAGTGCTGTTCTTCTGAACTGCACTAGCTGCACCTGCCTTTTGTGTGATGTAGTTGATAGCTAGTGAAAGTAGCTGACGTCATTGTCTGGGTCGTACAAGCCACGCTACACTCAGATTTGTTAAATAACACAGTAACACCGGCCAACGTTAGCTGAGCTAGTGTATATTAAAGATAAAACCGAGTCAGTTAGTTCAGACACGGTTCAAAAATTGTCCATAGCGAAGCATCATGCCTCCTTAGCTAACTTTGGCTAGTGCGCTATCACCAAGGACAGCCTGTACCTGGGCACCGAAGTGACAGTTAACGTCAGTGCAAACAAAGTGAATAGAGTTGTTAAACCCATTTGAAGAACTTTAAAAGTTGTCACCGACAACCATGCCTTCGTAGGCTCGAGTTTGGTGGGTCAACTAGTATAATAACAACTTCCCATACCCCCAGACACTTAATTATTCATTCTACCAGGGAAGCTAACAAATTGGCTACGTGTAGCTAACCACCGCCTACCCACCATAGTGTATTTCAGGGGCAGACTGTTCTTCTTCCACTGCTTCAGCCTCAGCTTCAGCTTCTTCTTCTTCCTCTTCTTCTGGTTCTGGTTCTTGCTGAGGCGGTTCGGCCTCTTCCAGCTCCCCGAATCCCTCTTCTGCGTCATTCTCGATTCCAGCTATTTCGCTTTCTTGTTGAGCAAGAAAAGCTGCTGCGGGATCTTCTTCAACGAGGTGAACACCATTGTCAGGAGATTCAAACCCAAAATCGTCTGCCATTTTTTCGATGCACTGGCTAGGACTAGTTGCTAGCTACTGTAGCGTATGGAATACGTGGATGTATCGCTGCTGAGCTGGCTGTTACAAGTTTCAGTTCCGCAATTAGGTGCTGATGCTTAGATATCCTGACAGCTGCAGCCCTCCTCCAACAAATGACAACTATTTTTACTGGAACACACTCCGTAAAATTGTGACCTTATGCATGCAGTCGTTGTCACTAGCCGTTTCTAAGCTATTTGATGGAGTTCTTATCAAAGTAGACGAACTGAACTGAAGACAAATGATTTGTATGCTTATGTCGCCATCTGCTGATGACAAAGTGGCATAGACATTATGTAAAAGAATGTTGAACATAATAATAATAATAGGCCATAATAATAATAATAATAATAATAATAATAATAACGATAATAATAATAATAATAACAATCATCATCATCATCATCAATGAATAGGCTAGGCTCCAATAGGCTACCACAAGTTAGGGATATGGTCTTCATGAGTGATTTTTCTACGTGTTATGAATCTTAATTAAATAAAACTCATCTGTGATTATATATCACTAATAATGAATGAGAATAAATGCCATTGTCTTTAGTTTAATTTAATAAAACAAAATAAAATGAAATAAAACAACTGCCATCCATGGACAGAAAGCTAGTGGGATTGGGTGATGGTGATGTTGTTCTCTGAGGGAGAGTGTGCAATGATCCTATTATATTAAATGAGCCATCTAGAATAGCTAAATCTGTTTTGCACTGACCGGTGATGCCTGCCCACTGCCCAGGCAGTCACACAATCCAAGGTGAACACTGCGCACCCTGCGGACCTCAGCAAATCACTCACCTTACCTTCTCCTGCAATGCTGACAACCGATCATTTCTGAGCAAGGTGATCTGACACTCATCAGTGAACAGAACAGTAGACCACCGCTGCGTAGTTCAGGCCATCCGGCCAAAAGTCAACATGGTCCTCAAGTTTTGCTCTGGTGGAGAACGTGCAACAGTTTGGGCACTGGGCAGGCATCGGTCAGTACCACAAAGCAGCCTTGGCCATATCCCTAATTTATTGTGATTAGCATACATACAGGGGTTAGACAATGAAACTGAAACACCTGTCAATTTAGTGTGGGAAGTTTCATGGCTTAAGTGGACCAGCCTGTTGGCCAAACTTCATGAATTGCACATTGCACCAGTAAGGTGAAGTGTTAAGGTTCAATTGGCATGGTAAGAGCACAGTTTTGCTCAAAATGTTGCAATGCAAACAACATTATGGGTGACATATCAGAGGAAAACATTTTTTTGTGCGTGTAACTGGTGCATCTGTGACGGAGACAGCAAGTCTTTGTGATGTATCAGGTATCCAAGTTAATATATGCATACCAATCCAATCCAACAGGATTAACTTTGGATGTAAGTGGAAGCTGTCAAAACTGTGCAATACCTTGCTGGTGCAATGTGCAATTAAAGCGATGGTTCGGAGTAGAATCACCCTAATGCCATTTGAACCGTGACACCCATCCACCTTTACACCCGAAGTGTTTTCTGCCGCAGGCTTACATCAACAGAGTTGCCGTGTTATTCGATGTTTATTCCGGATAGCTTGACTCAAGCGCATATGGATCCTGGGCACCGTCTCCACACTTTCCCCACAAAAATAACATGTCATGACACCAAACTTCTACAGTATAACAAATGTGGTTTGTACTCACAAAAAGATGAATTTGAAACTTTGTACATAGTCCAGGAGTTTATTAGTAACAACACACGAGACGATTAGCTTTTCTGCTGCTAAACATCCGTCGACGTCACTTCCTCCAGCTGGGACTTTGTTGATGGAAACAAAGAAAATGGAATCTTGTACGTGAGTCCGGAAGGCGGAAAACTCAAAAAGACAGCTTGCGCTACAACTAGAAATTAACCACTTCGGATTTAAATTTTACCACGTTTAATAAATAGAAGACGATGCCACACTCGTGCATATATCCTGGCTGTGGACTAAAACACAAACCTTACAATAAAGAAAATATTATGCCATGCTGTGGACAGTCCCAGCTGGAGGAAGTGACGTCGACGGATGTTTAGCAGCAGAAAAGCTAATCGTCTCGTGTGTTGTTACTAATAAACTCCTGGACTAGGTACAAAGTTTCAAATTCATCTTTTTGTGAGTACAAACCACATTTGTTATACTGTAGAAGTTTGGTGTCATGACATGTTATTTTTGTGGGGAAAGTGTGGAGACGGTGCCCAGGATCCATATGCGCTTGAGTCAAGCTATCCGGAATAAACATCGAATAACACGGCAACTCTGTTGACGTAAGTCTGCGGCAGAAAACACTTCGGGTGTAAAGGTGGATGGGTGTCACGGTTCAAATGGCATTAGGGTGATTCTACTCCGAACCATCGCTTTAATGAAGTTTGGCCAACAGGCTGGTCCACTTAAAGGGACACTGTGAGATTTTTAGTTGTTTTTTTAGTTGTTTAATTTTAGTTGTTTAATTCATGCTGCCCATTCACTAATGCTACCTTTTTCATGAATACTTTCCACCACCACCAAATTCTAAGTATTCATGATGACTGGAAAAATTGCACTTTTCATACATGAAAAGGGTGATCTTCTCCATGGTTCGCCATTTTGAATTTCCAAAAATAGCCATTTTTAGCTGAAAAATTACTGTACTTGGACCATACTATAAAATATTTGTTTATTACTTAGCAAACTTTCATGTAAAGATCAAATTTGGCAATAGGCAGCCCAGTTTCAATGAGCAGCATAGTTGCAGTAGCCTGGCTCTCGCGAGACCCCTAGTGCTTCGTGCATCTTCGTTACACTTCGTGAGCTCGCACAGGGTGACAATCGCACAGGATGACAATCCATCTGCGTGAGAGCCAGGTTATAGTTGCAGTACCTTTTTTGACAATTTCCTGCACAGTGTCCCTTTAAGCCATGAAACTTCCCACACTAAAATTACAGGTGTTTGAGTTTCATTGTCTAACCCAGGGTTGGGGAAACCTTTTTAATTCGATGGGCCACTTCAAATTCCTCCAAGCGCCGTAAAAGTTCTCCAAGGGCCCGTACTATGAACACAAACCAGGATTTCCCCCACTTGAGGCCTATATTGAAGGCAGCCACGTTTAAAACAGACCTACCTTCTCTAGGTCCCAATATAACTTAATTGTATTGCAAATGTAATTTCTAAGACTCCTTTACAAAATGTGTTATATTTCATGTGAAGCTGCATAACATTGAAATTATATTGGGGGCCGGATAAAACGGAAAAGACATAGGTTCCCCACCCCTGGTCTAACCCTGTACATTGCGATAGCAAAAGGCTAGTGTAGCGCATTATCACACAATTGTCATCAGGGCCACAAACAGCTTTGACTGGGCCCGGGACAAAATTATGTGAAAGGGCCCCCTTCTCAATACATACAATGTAATGGGGTCCCAACTCTGGGCACCCTTTTTGCCTGGTTCCAGGACATCTGTCCCCTTTGCACCTGCCTGAGTGACATGTGCGGAAGAGCATTGTGCTCCGGAGCAATATTAGCAGACTTGGATGAGAGGTTGGAAAGGCTCATGGTGTCACGGTGTACGGTACGCTATTTTTTATTTCAAGTGGCAATTATGATTGTCAGCACTTTATACCGTGATTTAACAGTATATCGGTTAGCCTGACACCCCTAATAGCAAATTCAGCCCTGTTGCAAATTGATGATCCACTGAAATGTCATTGGAAACACTACTGTATTTGAAGCTTGGAAAAAATATGCTTTAAGTCATACTACAGTACAGAATCTTACTAATTAAATTCCTGTCACCAGCGTCCCAATCTCACAACATGTTGGCATTACTGTTCCAGTGACCTCCTATTGACTACTACTTCTGGTGTAATGCAACTAACTCAACATACATTTGTGCCCAAACTGAACCCATTCCTAATCTTAAAGGAGCAGTCCTGCCAATTGCTCACGCTACCCTTGACTTGTCAGTAACCGGTGATGCTGCATTTTTTTCTCTGCCCTTTGCGAGATATGAGCTATTCTAGTGTGCGATTGGAGTATCCAGGAAACCAAGTCTGATTGGAGTACCCAGGAAAGTGTGCAAGGCGTGTGCTGATGACCACCTTCCCCAAGGTCTTCACTGACATTTTCAAACGGTCACTGAGACGTTGTCTTCCCAGCCTGCCACCATTATCCCAGTCCCCAAAAAGTCACCCACAACCAGCCAAAATGACATCCGCCCCATGACAATCACGCCAGTCATCACCAAGGACTTTGAGAAACACCTCACCTGGTCACTTAAAGGCGCACTGCCAGAGACTGTCTGTATATAAGGAGACGGAACACTTCAGAAAGCGTCCATGAATGGGGGCAGTTTGTTACGCTAATATGGCGCGTGCTTGCACATATCCCACCTGGCCGGCAGCAAGAGCCAATTGCTTGCTGAGCTGCGCTGTAATTTATCCAATCATCTCGCCGCCTCGACTCGCCTGGTCCAACTAATCTGAAATTGCGACCCTGAGGCGTAGCCAAGATGGCCGCCGAGTGAAAGGACTTATTCTAAATGACTTTGGCACTGTGTAACCATTTTATTTCATTTCAAGTATGTCCAGAAATGATAAAAATGCTGAAAAACTTAGTTCATTATTTAGTAAATATTTGGCAGTAGGCAGCACAGTTTCAATGAGCAGCATAGTTGCAATACCTACTCTGGCCACCATCCAACACAGTGCACCTATAAAAAAAAGGATGAGGTTAGAGCAGGAGCGAATACTGTGGATGGAGTGCTGGCCAAAAACAAAAAAATGTACCATTACATGTAACACTGCCTAATAAAGAAAATGTGTCATGTTTTACAACATCAGATAACCATTCAAACGTGCGGTATTTCCTCAAACAGTGTACACGTGGTGTGACCAGGTGATGAACTTGAAATTGATAGATTTGAAATAGAAATACCCCAACTGGCACATCAAGTGGGACAGGTGTAGCAAAGGTGGAGAGCCAAAAAACCCTCTACCGTAGGCCAAATTTATATTATATCAAGCCAGACTAAATGTGAGATTAAATGTGAATATTTAGTCTGGCCCCGATCAATGAGACATTGGAAGATTGGAAGATTGTTGATGGGAACAGCCCGTTGTTTGTCAAACTAAGTCTGTGGCCAATGCTTTGTCGTCACTCCCTCAAAACCCTGTCGGCTTTGCATCCAAAGATTCAAAACAAATCTCCTGTGTTGTGATTGTTCTGCCAGTTTCAGGGTATGGGGCATTGTCTGAGGTTAGACCCACTTGTAGGCTGGGGCTAGTTTACTAGGCTAATAACAATGTAATTCACATACTACAGACTACTGTTATCACCTGTCATTATCTGTTGTACAGCAAAAACACACAGTTATTACATGATGTTGATGATGGTATACAGTATGTCATTGTTAGTCAAGAAATATGAATTGTATTTATCTGGTGTGGTTTATGACGAATAAATCAGCATATCCTAAAAAATATGTGATACCACTATGTACACATGTGCTGATAGATATACATCTCTCAGTATTGGTAGTACAGATACACTGGGCCTGCTCTTATTTCATGTGACACTGCACAAGTGTTTGTGTTCTTTCCATGATCATAACTCCTGTCCTCCCTTGTGCTTGTGGCCTTGTGATGATGTCGCAAAAGTCTGTTAACTACACAGAAGTTGAATTCAATATCTCGCAATTAAGCGCAATTCAAAGGACATTTTCTCATTTGCAATGGGGATGTTGAAGGGGCAAAAGTCCCCCAAAAGTTGGTGTGGGTAGGCGGACAGCGTGGGAACTCAATTGTTTCCTTCATGGTGGCAGGCCGTCAGCAAAGTGTGAGGCCACAAGCACAGGTCGAGGACGGGAGTTAGGATAATGGGAGTCAGTCAGTCAAAGCAGGCCCCTCTCAGCAAGCAGTTAGGGAGCCTGGCTTGTAGGCCCAGGGTTGCAGGTTGTTGGGCAGCCCCCTGGCATGGGGGAGGCATACATGCAATTTTGTTGTGTGCAACGTTTGCTGTGCTGGGCTTTGTGACAATGACAGTGGGATACAGACAGAGATACAAGCGCTGGGTTTAGTGCAATGAGCCACATAAGCGAGCTCAAATGGGGTTTCACTTTCTGCCCATGTGTTGTCGAAATGAATGGTGTGATTGATTGTATAGCTTTGTCCTCCAGAGGCATTTGATAGACACATGTTGAAGCCCATCACGGGAAAATCGGTTGCATGTGAGACTGGCCAGACTAAAGCTCCTAATGAGCATGGGTTGCGACAGCCAGACGATGCGCAACAATGCACAAAAAGTGGGTGGTAACATTTCCCAATCTTAAACACACGGTCTTCAAATATTCGGGATATCCATAAAGATTGGATGAGGGGGTTTAACAAGAAATTGAAATTGTGGTGCGCTTTAATTGAACTTTCAACACCGCACAGAAACAACAACTGTAACAATAATAATCATAATGGGCCTAATATGGTGACATAACTTTGATTAATAATGTATTAATGTCAATACCTCACTCATAGCCTATCTATGAGCAGCAGGCTCATCAACATTCCACCTTTCATTTGAATGTTGTACTTAAATTTGTCGAGAGAAGGTAGACGCCTCTTCCTGGATGTTTGGGAACCTTCCAGGCCTCCCAATTCATCCTACAAAAACGTAATTTCATCAGATTCAAATTACTCAGTTCATCATGCTACGGGCCAAGACATAATTCTCTGTGTTTACGAATGGTCCCGTACCCGACGACTGAGGCGCCCTCGTAATCCACAACTAGTCGTGAAGCAACAGAGTCTGCTACGGATTCCGGTTACACGTGACTCTGACGTCTAAAACCGAGCCATACTAAATGGAAATCCGAGCAAGATCCACTGTTGCTGTTAACAGAGGGGTGGCTGGTGCCCTGACGTCCGTCTCAAGGAAGTCTGAAGTTTCAGTTGGCTTAATTGATTCTTTGTAACGGAGATAAAGATATCAGGGATGAGTGAGCAGGTAAACAAAACACGTTTTGTTGCACTTACAATGCGCAATCATCAGTCGAAACTACTGTCTAGACGATTTGCTTTGAAATGTGTAATGTATCAATGAAAATGTCTATGCATAATGCTCATAGGTACAGCGCTGATGTGAAGCGCACACCGCTATTTGGGCAGTTCTGCTTTTACGCACAATGTTTAGTTTTGGCGTGCATTGGAGAACGGGGAGCGCATTTTGGATAGCGCTAAATGTTATTCGTTTCCTTCCTTTTCATGGAATAACTTTCCTTTAACTCCAACGAGTCTCAATGAGTCCGCCTGGAAGTAGTCGGTCAATCCTGTGGTCCGGCATCTGGAGCGAAGGCATGTCGTTCCGGGGTCCAGCAAAAGCAGCTTTTGTAGTTCAATTTCCCATAACGAATATGTCTGGCTGGTATTGTAAGATTGAAATAAGATGTCAGATGTGCGTAAAACTATGCATTTCCCCGTCACTTGACAATCGATGCACTCTGTCGTGCGCAGGCAAATCTTTGGACTTTTCCAAGTTTGTCCACCCGTCATGCCCAGGTCGCAGGTGAAGAAGAACTGCTCCTCCCGGTGCACTGTGCATGTCAGCGTTGGAGTGTTGTTAAAACTAAACTGATAATCCACACTTGGAGAAAAAAAATATGTCTATGACTAGTCTATTAATACCTTTATTGGATGTAACGCATTAATAGGCATTTACGCACTTTACAAGTGGCTGAAATTCCAGTTGATGAGTGCATGCACCTCATACAGGTACCAATGTGAAGTGCAGCTTTAGTGCCTTTAAATGTGGCTCAGCAGTTGTCCCCCAAAACTTCACAGCCATATACACTATATAGGCTACAGCATTTTGTTTAAGATTGCTTTGAGCACTGTTCAGAAGTTTAAATTATTGCCTCTCGTCCATATGAACCTTGCCATTCTCCCCTTTCCAGCTTTAGTAAAAGCGGGCCAATATCAGGTAACAGCGGTGCCCCTGGGAGCAACATGAGGGTCCTGTATAAATGGAGGTTACGACGTTAGGGTTCATGCTGTTTCTGTCAGAGTTGGGATGCAGGCTATACGTTTGCCTGGCACTCTGGCGTGAACATTTCTGTGTATCCGAAGACTTTACACTAGTAGGCCCCCCTGAATGGTCTTTTGGGTAGAGTTGTTTAAAGATATCGGCAGAGCTGGTTGGCACATGAATACACTGGGCGTTACGAATGTAGACGCAAACTGCCAGTGTCTTGGTTTTATGACTGTGAAAAGCTAGTTAGTACATGCCATAATTACAACAGGCATAGTTCTCTTGCTTAGAAGAAATGCTTGCACGTCACTGCCCGGGAAATGTTTGGCTGGCTATATCCCTGTCTTGATTTTCACCCTTTTATAACCCTTCGCTCTAAGCGTTTGTCAGTTTTCAAGCAATGGATGGAGGAAGAGAGGAGCTTTGAGGCAGTTGCTGCTCTCTCTTCGCCGGTCTCTCTCTCTCTCTTTCTCCCTTCTCTCTCTCCTCTGCTTGCTCTCTCTGTCTCGCTCGCTCGTTCCCTCTCTCCCTTTCCTCCTTCCTCTCCTTCACTTTCTCTCTCTCTCTCTCTCTCTCTCTCTCTCTCTCTCTCTCTCTCTCTCTCTCTCTCTCTCTTGGTCTCTCCCTCACTCTCTCTCTCTCTCTTGCGCGCTCCTTTGCTCCCCCTCTCTCTGACTCATGTGGGTGTTGGGCTGAAATAGTTTGGTGTAGTTTTACATTCCTTATATAGCCTGTGGAGTGCAGAGAGTCGTCGAGCGCCCGTGTCACAGGGAGGGGTAGGGGTGGGGTGTGCGGGTTGAGAAGAGTCTGTGTGTGTTTTTAAAAGGGTGTGTGTGTGTGTGTGTGTGTGTGTGTGTGTGTGTGTGTGTGTGTGTGTGTGTGTGTGTGTGTGTGTGTGTGTGTGTGTATGTGTGTGTCTCAGTGTGTGTGTATGTGTGTGTCTCAGTGTGTGTGTGTGTCCCTGTGTGTGTGTGTGTGTGTGTGTGTGTGTGTGTGTGTGTGTGTGTGTGTGTGTATGTGTGTGTCAGTGTGTGTGTGTGTGTGTGTCAATGTGTGTATATGTGCATGTTTGTGTGTGTGAGAGAGTGCAAGAGGGGGTGGGCTGTGTAGGTGGGGGTGTGCGAGTAGAGTCAGAAAGTCAGAAACCCTCACCACACCAGCTTTCCACTCGGGTGTATTGGAAGGTTTCGGTTGCACCAATGCCCCCCCCCTGGGACAAGGTAGGCTATACGTTTGCCTCTCTTTTCACGGGCACCACAGGTGTTGCATCTGCCTTTCTAGACCCACCAATTCCAAGCTGCATCCCAACTTTCGGATTGCAGTTTGCGTCTCTAAGTTGGACAGCACTGGGACAGCGTGTAGAGCTTTGGGGGTCTCAGGTTGTCCTTGGCTCTTTATAAATGGCACTTGTTCCCTTCTCTGGCTCACTACCACGCAAGCAGATTGATACGTGAGCGGAAAAGGCAAACGATACTGCCTCTATGATCACGACACTTAATATGTGGAGATTAATTTCATTACCTAACTAATCGTAGTAAATATCTTTTTATGTGTTTGGGGTTGGGCAGGCGTTGGTGTAGGTGTTTCCTAAAAAAACACCCCATTGGACAGTTGTAATGTTCATGTGTCTTTTATGTAGACAGATTTCATGCTGTGCGACATTGCTATATGCACAGTGGAAAGTTGTAATAAGAACTGTATAACACAACTGCTTCATTTCAACACTTCCTAATACTTTCCTGTAACGATTTAGAGGGGTTGTCAGATTTGACGCTAATTCTGTTTTTACAGTGAAAAAAAGACACTTAAGCTCTTGCTGAAAACCGGTATTGTCATTGTTGAATATTTCAGTGACACGTTTCCTTTGTCGTCTCAGAACAGTTACATTGAGCGCGCCAAGACAGGGAGAAAAAGAAGTCCTGCATAATCTGGATGTCATTTCTGTAGGCTAAAGTTGTTGTGCCATTAGAACCAGTGTGCCAGGCTAGTGCTATTTAAATCCCCTACTCTAATTCATTTCAACATGTGGCCTTTACTTAGAGTACACTTGAATCACCTCAGTCCCAGGAACTTAAAAAAGCTAAAAAGGACGCTGATGTGTGTATTTTTATGTTTTTCATGGCAAAACGACAGAAAAGGCCCTGGCCAAGCAGCACTCATACTGTTTTCCTCAGTGTCATTTTCACAGAATTTGATAGGGCTACTGGTGTGATTTGTGGAGATGGGATTTCTCAGGAGAAAGCACTGTTTGCTTTGGAGAGTACTTGTTCACGAAATCAGACAGCGCAGTATGTCTCAGCTCGAGACAAGCTAAACGGTCCTTAAAATGAGGAAAGAAAGATGTTCTCCGCAACAGCCTTGTTCTCTCTTCTCTTCTCTTCTTTCTCTATCCTCTGCTTCACCCCCTACCCTCTCCTCATATCTTCTCTGGGATGCTAACATGTATTGTGAGAAAAGAAGATGTTCTCCACTACTCTCTCTTCAGACAACTGTCTCTCTCTGCTCTCTCTTGTCTTCATTTTCTTGATCACCTCCTTCACCCTCACTATGTCTTCTACAGGATATTGTATTGTGAGACAAGAAAGATTTCCCCCCCTCACATCAGCCTTGTTCTCTCCTCTTCCCTTTCATCTCCTCCACCCCCACCACTCTCCATAGCTTCATGTAGGATGCTAACATGTATTGTGAGGAAAGAAAGATGTTCTCCTTTAACAGTCTTGTTCTCTCTCCTCTTCTCTCCTCTCCTCCACACCCTCCCCAAACCCCCATGTCTTCTTCTGCAGGACTCTACCATGTATTGTGTCACACTCAGTGGACCAGCTCCCTGGGGCTTTCGACTCCAGGGGGGCAAGGACTTCAACATGCCCCTAACTGTGTCAAGGGTAAGGCAAACGAATGCTGCTGTGTGGATGAAACAAGTTTGCATGAGCTTTATGTGAGTCTTGTACTGTGTACGTCAGTACAGGGTATCCCCTGAAAATGTATACACCCTTCAAATCATTGTAATGTACAATAGGTGATTGTTAAATTGATGTCATTTTTGAGGTGTTCTATTACAATTTGCAGACATCATTCATGTTATGCTTTGTCACCACCTTTTCTCAAACTGGCAATCATTCTGGTCCAGACACTGCTGACAATGTGAATCATACACTATTTGGTATTTTTGTGCATTTTCTTTGAATAGCTGCATGCCATGGCTCTAAATTAACTTTTTTCACCACCAGCCAAAATGGCTAGTAGATGTTGATCTTACTAGCCAAACACACACTCACTAATGGGTCAAAGTGGCTAGTAAGTTGGTCTTTTCTACCAGCCAAACTGAAATTTCACCAGCATTTGGCTGGTTGGCTGGAGCTAATTTAGAGCCTTGGCTGCATCCATCCGCTTTCAGTGATTGTTGCCATTGTCATGACATAGATTTGGGACATCTTTTTGGGAATAGGCGGTGACAAAATGGTAAAAGGAGGCCTATCATTTCTACTACACTTTGAAAGTTGCATGAATTACCATAAAAAACACCTACACTACAATGATTTTAAAATGTGAATGCATCTTTTTGGGAGATCCTGTATGAAGTTAGGTTCCAGACCAATATTGTTCGATATGGAGAAGATACAGTAGTGGAGCGTCTGGACAGACTGTCTCGTGTGTGCCATGCGTATGTACACATGTGTTAAGGTTTATGGGTACCTTGGTGCAAAGTTTACGCCTTATCGTCTATTTATGTGTACACGTGTCTGTTTATGTGTGCGTCTGTCTGTGTGGTAGCTGAGACCAGGGAGATGTGATGTGAGGGAGGGGGGTGTGAGGGTGGGCAGCCATCATGCCCATGCACAGAACATGAGCGCAGAGAGATGCAGGGCGTATATCACTCGGGGCAGCTATGCAAGCGGAGCAGTACAGCATGGGCTTTGGATTGCGCGGATCGGTGGCGAAGGCCAATAGTCAGTCGTCATAAATAAGGCTCACATCCAATTATAACACGCATAACCAACCACCGGCCAAGACCACCGCCAACTTTAATTAAACAACAGGGATTTTTACACAGATTTCACACTCAACCCCCTCTGTGGAGGAGTGGACGGACTTCAAAAGGCCGGCTCCATCAGCAGACGACATAATCAGACTAATGAGATCCATATGCTCACTTCGGCACGGGCCGCGTTTCGACACTTGAAATTCCTATTGTGGCTATGTCACCGCTTGCTCAGTGTCGGGGATGTTGCGGTGCCGGGGCAAAGCTTTCGGAAGAACTTCTTGTTCGCCTCCTCATGTCCTCACAAGGACATGTTGTGGTTTCTTTAACTCCTTCAGGCTTCTTGTTCTCTCTCTCTCTCTCTCTCTCTCTCTCTCTCTCTCTCTCTCTCTCTCTCTCTCTCTCTCTCTCTCTCACCTCTGGTTTTAGTCATTGGATGGCCTTGTAAAACGTATGCCTTGATACTCTTTCGTTGAACCGAATGGCCCACACCAGATGAAATTTCCAGGCCTTATATGAGCAGTTTGGCGTGTTTGTATACACGCCACACAGTTCTCTGGCCTGGCAGTCGCGGCGCATTCTGTGCCGGCACGCTCTCATTAACTAACTTGACCTTCTTCCTCTGCTCTGCTGGGGTGCTGCCTGCATTTGCTTTGCAAGTTTGAACATGACGAATGGATATCTTGTGTTTGTCAGTGTGTTTTTTTGTCTTGTGTGCTTGCTTGGGCTGCTACCACATCTCCCAGGAAGTGTGTATGATTGCCACAGAGTGTTTCAGTAATGGCGAGAGACCATAACGGAGAGACCAGTAATTCCAGGTCTCTTAAGCAGGCCCGTATCTCCTGTGATGAAATATTACACATACAAGGTTGAGTAAAATTGGTCTCTGATGTTAAAACGTGTCTTCCCAGAGTTAGTTTCCGTGTACACCTTTAGGCCCGGACTCCTGTGAACCCCTTGGAGACTGCACAGCACTGTGTGTGCAGCTCTTTTGCTTGCATGAATGCTTTGCTCTGCCCCAGGCTAATTGCTGTCGATGAGGGAAAGGTATTTTAGTGAGACGGGTACATGATGAAATTGGCTCACCTGTAAGATTGACCTTATGTATGTGTGCGTGTGCGTGTGCGTGTGTGTGTGTGTGTGTGTGCGCGTGTGTGTGTGTGTTTGTGTGTCTGTGTGTGTCTTTATGTGTCAGTGTCTTGTGTGTTCAATGGGCGTGCGAGTCATCTGAAAGAGTCTTGGTTCAACACCTGTGTTATGCACAAACAGCGGCTTGTCAGCGCAGGCTTATCCACCATGACCTCATTGCGAAGCCCAGGAAGACCTGAGAGACTTATGCAACAAACATCAGCCCCGCTCGCTCACACAGCCAACTTTGATGAAAGTTGTAATAAAACAGGCCTGAACACGAAGTCTTACCTTGGAACATACAAAGTTAAACCACTCGAATTGTAAGGTTATCGAAGGAAAAAAAAGTGCAAGTGAAATTCTATCGCGTACAAAAACATTCACGTCGCATACATTCGTAGAGCATAATGGAAGGCAACCTTCACATTGCTTTGGGTTTTTTGGCCTCC
This sequence comes from Engraulis encrasicolus, assembly GCF_034702125.1. Lineage (NCBI taxonomy): Eukaryota > Metazoa > Chordata > Actinopteri > Clupeiformes > Engraulidae > Engraulis > Engraulis encrasicolus. Next base: position 20,691,932 of record NC_085879.1, read on the forward strand.
AGTTTTTCGATGAGTAATTCTGCTGCATAACTGACCTTGTTCCCGCATACATTGGGGAAAATAATTCTTGGATTACATACGAGTCTGACCTGTCATCTCCAATTTTCGTTAAGCCTCAGAGCTGGCGCTGGGAAAGTGTTCTGTGTTCCAAGTTGTCCCCGATTTTGTTTTCTCCTGGTCTGGCTAACCTGGGGCACATACTTGTACCGTGGCAAAGGAACATCCTTAATAAAGAAAGATGTATAAATAAAATGTCCGTTATAGGCAGCAGTGACGTAGACAGGTTTTGGCTGGAGTCTTTAGAACTATGAGAAGTATGCATTTATGAACAGGGCCTAGACTGCTCTCTGTCTTCATCCCCCCCCAAATTGATAAGAATTTCACTGGCGTCTCTGTGGCTTTAGCTGTTTTTCTGAAATGCATCCATCAAGCTACTTGCACGAGCCCACACTCTATGCCCGTCTTTGCCAGGTGTTGAGTGGCCCTAAGAGATAGGGTGTGTGTGTGTCTGCCTGTGACTTGGTGCCTTTCTTTTCCTGTGGAAACGTAGTGATTAGTCAGCTGTGTGTGAGGATGTGATTCATGCAGTAACACCCGTTTAAGGCCATCTTTCGGCTCCCTGCTTGGAGCAAACACAGACCATGATGTCATTAATAATAATCAGGTTTCCAGCGCTAGTACATGTCAGAGAAGGGTGAGGTGAACTCATTCCTGTGCTCTCGCACTCTCTGTGTACGTCACCGACTGTCTGTCTTGTCTGTGTCTGTGGTTCACTCTTTCTGGGAAAACCTCTTACACTATGACTTAGAAAGCACAGAGTAAGTGGATGAGTAACATAAACACTCAGAAAATGGAGAGTGTGAGTGGGTCAAGGGCAAAGTTTTGAGAAGGCATTAGGTATAGATAGAGAATTTTAAGAACATACTGTCTTAAGAATCAGGTTAGAAAAGTACACAATTTTGAGCGATATGTAGCCCCCTGATGCACGCCATACCTCCAGTGGCACGCTGTAAAAGCCATTGAAAAGTTAACTACCATAGTAATACACTACTATGACCTGACACAGGGCCTTTGGTAATGCACTATGACTTGGTCATTGCCATTCTGGTAACAGCAAATGTATAATGCTGTGTCTTAACGGGTTAATTAAACCTGTGGACATTTAAATATCAATCTGCAATGCTTTTCTCATAGCTTTGATCTACACAGTATCTCTATAAATGTGGCACAGATGTCTGCGATGCTTAGGAAGCAACCCTGATAACCCTGTGCCATGAAAAAAGACCTGACACAGTCACGTGTTGTGGTCGCTTCTATTGAAATGACAAATGACATAAGTTTTGTCGTCCAGGAGGAGATTTCCCTCCGACTTCTCCCATAGCTTCGTCCTCGAGCTTCCTGTCAGGGCCACAGTATTCTGGTGTTTTTCCTCAGCATTCCTGAGATATTTTGACACTGCTGCCTCACGTCTGGCTCCAGAAAAGCTCCTTTGTCTGCCGCCGTATCTGCCAGTATATCCTCTCCTCCACCCATCATTTTTCCCCTCACCGCCAGATGTCAAGCGCCTTGTAGAGCCTGTCTGAATACAAAAACACTCGTCCCTTGTAAAAACGGATGAGCCCTGATGCAAGACAGACACCGCGATCGTGAAGAAATCCCCACAATCAGGAACTGCCATCTTGAATTAAACACGGGATGATGTTACTTTTAGCTTGGCAATAGGATATAAAGAGTATTGTGATTTCTGCTTTTCAATTTCATTTTTTTTTTGCTTTTTGTTTAGCGAATGCGTATCTGCTGATGGAAATGCATCTGTTTTCCATTTGCGAGAACATGCCTTCGACCTTAAATCAAACACACGACGAGGAAATTACAGATGATGTCATCCCCTTGAAGTACAGAGGCTTTTTATTTGCCACAGCAGTAGTCCTCCTGCCCCGTGCCTTACATATTTATCTGCTTTGCAATCTGTGGCCTAGCATTTTTTATCTAGCTTGCGATCTGTGGGTTTTTTGTTGAAGCTAGCTGAGGCCCTGTTTTTCAGGCTTGCGATTAAGGACCAACGCACACTGCAGTGCAGGCCAGGCCCCCATTATCATACAAACACAAGCCACGCTAGGCCTGAATGAACAAACACAACCAAGGACTCAAGGGAGGTTTTCAAGATTATCTGTGACATTCCTCCTATTAGTCAGATTGTTGTTTTTTTCAAACTTTCATTTTGGCTGATGATGAAATTACAGGCATGAGTAATTTTTTCGACCCTCAGACTAGACCTTATTGACTTGCGAGGAGAAAAAAGGACGGATTTCAGTTGCTACTCCCGAAGCTAGCTTATATCCAGCGCATTCATCTCTCCTCAGACAAGAACCGAGAGTTTCACAAGTCTTGCTGAACATTGGCTGTCTGTAGTAGGCCTACAGCCGGCAGACTTGTTGGCTGGATACAAAATGGAGAGAGAGAGAGAGAGAGAGAGAGAGAGAGAGAGAGAGAGAGAGAGAGAGAGAGAGAGAGAGAGAGAGAGAGAGAGAGAGAGAGAGTTGGGGTTAGGGGGTGGGCAGGGTTGAAGAGAGGGTGAGCCTGGTAGTGCAGCAGTACTCGGGAGAAAGTGTGTCCACTCTGCTCTCTCCTCTCCTCTCCTCCCATACCGTCCCGTTCCGTCCCGGCTCGACTTGACTCGACTCCTCTGCCTTTTTCCCAGCGAGAGAGAGAGCAAGATATTTATGGCACCTCCCAGATCAGCTGACGTGATGTCAGGGAAGTAGTGCCGTGTCTTCCAGGCCCCAAAAGGCAATGGGAAGTGTTAAAGTGAAATGTGGCTAGCTTTTAGAAGCCTGCACCCACACACTTACACATACACATGGGTGGTCCCTATTCCAAAGACTGATTTCTCATTGTGCCAACGTGCGGAACAAAGCGCACTGTGAATGCAGTTCTCACATGGATGTTAATGTGACTGAAGGAAGCACTTGTACTTGGAAGACCAAGAAAGAGGGGAGTGAGAGGGGCTGTTTACTTTCTGTGAAGGTGACATAAATTCTGGAGTGCCCTTCTGCAGCCAACGGAGAGTAAACTTCACCAACAAGATGGTTGCGCAATGGTGTTCTTGGGCAAGAACGGTCGGGAGGGTACACGTGACCCAGCCCTGTCCTGCTCCTCTCCTGCTCCTGTCCCTACGCCTTGCCTGGTGTGTCATGTTAAATGGCCCTCTGCTTCCAAAGTGACTGCTGCTGCCGCCGCCTTGAGTGGCTCTCCACCCGATTCCGATGGCGTGTCCAGGTGCCACCGTTCCAACCCCGCCGTCATTTTCAGTATTGACAAACTGCGAGGAGGTGTAATGTTCCGAGTACACCCACCCCTCCCCGCACCATCCTCCATGCGCTCATCTCCAACCCCCCACCACCAGAGCCGCTGGCAGCTTTTTGCCGGGCCCAGGTCAAAGTCATCTTAAAGGGCACCCTATCCAATACCTACAATGCAATGAAAACCCAATGTTTGGAGCCCCTCTCTCCTTTGGCCCAGGGCAACGGACCCCTTTGCCCCCCCCTTGTCAGCGTTCCTGCCCACCACCACTTCCACAAACTCCTCTTCCCTGTCCTGAAGTCCTTACCGCAGCACTTGGTGGCTGGCGGCTCGGGCTCAAGCGGAGTAGGGGGACAGCTGGAGCCTGAACCTGAGCCAGGCACACAGGTGGCGCTGTCCATCATCGGGCCTCCAGACATCACGGCCCGCCCCGGCCCTCCCCTGCCCATGCCGCACTGCTCTGCTCTGCACTGCGACGCACCAGCCCGCCCCTCCCCTCTCTCCGTCCCTCGTATCTCCTCCCCTTCCCTCCCTTCCCCTCCTCTCTTCTTCCATCCCCTCCCATTGCCTCATGCCCGTATACACAACCTCCTCACCCTCCTACGCCTTTCATCTTTGGATAGATCTCCTCTCCGCTGTGCTTTAGTCTCCTTCACTTTTACTGTACAAACAAACACAGACAAAAACACACCTCGGCATGCTCTTAGAGTTATTGTTAGATTGCTACATTCTTTTCCTTTCTGTGTGTCTTCTTTGCTCTGCGTCCCCTGCCTTTTCTTTAGAGATCTGCTTTGCCCTTACTCTGGAACTCTGTGTCTTATCCACCAGCAAACAACAAAAACACTCCTGAACACGTTCTTAGTTGTTGTTAGATTGATACATTCATTCTGTGTGTCTTCTTTGCTCTTCGTCCCCTGCCTTGACCTTAAAGATCTGCTTTGTCCTTGCTCTTTATTTCTGTGTCTGTCTTTTGCTTAGTACTTCGATTTTTCTAACATGCACGCATTCTCTCTCTCTCTCTCTCTCTCTCTCTCTCTCTCTCTCTCTCTCTCTCTCTCTCTCTCTCTCTCTCTCTCTCTCTCTCTCTCTCTCTATCTCTCTCTCTACTTAACTTTCCCCCCTCTTTTCCATTCATGCATTCTATTCTGTTCTCGAGTGTGCCTGATCTTCTTATCGTCTGTGTAGTTTCCCCCACTCTGCAGAATTTTCATTTTTATTCCTTTCTGGATCTGTTCCTTAGCCATGCAGACTGAAGCAAGAGAGAGTCCATCTTCCCCCTGGCTTTGTGCCAACCCTCCCCAAACTTAAGTATGCAGTGCATGTATGCTGAAGGACCTCCGTGACACTTCGGAGGCCTCAGAATAAATGTCTAACTCCTAGCAGAAGAGCATAGCATATAGTGCTATTTGCATTAGGATACTTGTTCATCCATGTGGGTTTTTAAAAGATGTAAGAAGTGTAAGATAGAAGCCGTTCTACCAAATGACAGAATCTGGAACGTGTGTGTGTGTGTGTATGTGTGTTTGGTGTGTGTTGTTTGTAATTGTATGTGTTGGTGAGAGGGGCGAGGCGGTGATCAGGCCTTGTTTTGTTTTGGTCAGTGGCACATTGTTTTGAACAAAGGGTCGAGTGTGCGGTGGTTGGTTGGTTGAGTGGCTGGCTGTCTTTGATCCTGGGAGTTCAGAGGAAGGCAAGGTGCAGGAAATTGAATTGAGCCCCTCAGGTCGTTGGGCTATAGCACATGGACCCTGGTGGTGCTCGGCAGATGTTTGCCCTGGCTCTTCAGCTCTTAAAATAGCCGCGGTGGAGGTGCAGGGATAGGCTGACATGTGTTTTGAGTTTCAGCTTAGGGGCACATAACATTATTACATTTGCATTGTTTTTGGGCAGGTTTTTTTTTTTAAGAGAAAATGTGGTGCTCCTTGTGTTCAGAATGTTTGCATTGTGTTGGAGTTATTTTTAAATGTTCCCCAGATGAACAATCTTGGAAATAAACAGTGAGTTCATGTAGGTTTTAAAATGGATGACATCTCTTGACCTTTAGAAAAAAAAGTAAACGTACAGAATGTTATCATGAACTGAAAGGATCAGTTTTTAATTGCCACTGCTGGATTTCCATGTGCCAATGTACCTCACAGACAGAGGGGGAAAAAACAACAACTGTCTGTCAGGAAGTTAAGATGGCGGCAGAGTGGAGTGTGGTGGTGTTTGTGCCCCGGGAGCAGCGCTGTTGCCGCTGGCTCGTCTGATGTACGTTCGGTATGCTCCGCCGCCCGGTTATCTGAGACTTTGTCACAAGTCTTCAGTTTCGCCCTCTGCCACATGCCCCGGCTGACTAAGCCCTTACTAAACCTGTTCCCCACTCCAGCCATCCGTAACGCTTATTGCTATATGGTTACCCAAAGGGCATATGTGTACTGTAGGTGTGGGGAAAAGAAACCAACATTTGCCTTCGTGTTTCCTCATAGAAATGTGACTTTTAAATCATCCATTGCAGAACTTGCTGTACTTTATCAGTGACAGAACTGTAAGACTTAACTTCATGCTTATTGTTATAAATCCTCCCTAAAGGGCATCTGTGTGTAGGTATGGTAAAAGAAACCAAGATTTCATTGGATGCCATGTGTCTCCATTAAAAAATCCATTGCAGAACTTGTTGTTCTCGTATCAATGACAGCGCTGTAAGGCTTAATGCTTAATGCTTAGTGCGTATTGTTATAATGCTTACTAAAGGGCATCTGTGTGTGGGTACGGTGAAAGAATCTCAGATTGCATAGGACGTCATGTCTCCCCATTAAAAAAAATGTGACTCACACCTCACACTTTAAATCATCCATCGCAGAACTTGCTGTACTCTATCAATGACAGCTGTAGGTGCGATTCACAGTTTCAGAATACCTCATCTTGTGTCGTGAATCGCGATTCACCACTAAGGAATGCACATCATGTATGTGCATTGCGTGAGGTCTTTTGGCCTAGGCAGCACACTCAAAGGCAAGGATGCAGCGGATTGGAAAAGCTTGTTTTGTATGGAGTCATTGACGTGTAAGTAGTAATGGCTGTGTGTGTTCGTGTGTGCGTGCGTATGTGTATGCTTGTGTGTGTGTGCGCATGTGTGTATGTGTGTGTCTGTGTATGTGTGTGCATTTGTGTGGCTGTGTGTATGCCCATTGGTCCGTCTGTGTGTTTTTGCCAGGCTCTGGAGAAAGGCAGCACATTTAAAGGCCCAATATGTCTATTTAATGGCATTCTTGTCCCTCTTGTTTGGGCCATACAAAAGAACTGTATTTTATTTCTTGGAAATATAAAATGTAGAACGCCTGCTACACTTTGTGAGGCCGAGTCCAAGGTTATGGCGCTGTTGAACTGAAATTGCTGGAGTTTGCTACTCTTCACCTCCGCACCTCTTGTGGCCCATGTTTTTCTACAAGTATCTGAGGTGGATGGATGGTTCTTTAGGATCAAAACTGAAGTTGTGTTTGTGTAAGCCAATGAAAAGTTAACTTTCGTTTTTTTGGGCCTTACTAGAGCCTGTATTTTTTCTGTATTTGTGCTGTATATGGTGTGCAACTTTTTGAATCCCAAGCCTTTTCAAAAAGGCAACAGTACTGCAGTAGGTGTGTCCATGCCTGGCAGAAGTCAAAAAGTAACTGTAAAAAAAGCACACCTCACAAACAACACGTAGAAGCATCCTTACCCTCTGAGTTAAAGATACACAACTTGAACTGTATAATGTGAAAAACTTCTAGCCTGTGCTCCAAGGGACAAGGGCTTTAAATGGGAACACTGGACAGAACACTGATCCGTGCAGACATTTTTGAGGCAAGACGTTTCACCCAGTGGCCCCAAGTGGCAACAAACTCTGGCTGAACTGCTGGGCAAGATGGCCTAGATTTCAAGCGAAGGCAGCGAGTTCACAGGAAGAGGCTTTTTCTCAAGCCAGATCTGAAGAGGCATATCCCCCCCTTGACCAGTTGACAAGATACTGTAGGGTTTGCAACAGCAATGCCATGAGCTATGCTTTCTCAGAGCCGTGCATACATAGCATATCACTGGCAGTGTCCACTGACTGGAAAATCCATAGGGTGCCTAAAAATGTCACTGTAATACACTTGTGTGTTAGACGGACAGCATGCAGAATAAAGTTAAACTTTGTATGAATTGTGTTGGATAGGACCATTGGAAACCACCATGTACTTTCAGCATGCTGAATGAAGATTGGATTTTGTTGTTTGTATGTATGGTGTTGGAAAGTGCCATTGAAAAAAGAACATACTTTTGCTCGTTTATTTCTCAGATTGTATTTGTGTATTGGTTGAGCCCATTTTGGGCCAACTCCTCCGTGATGTCAGTGTCAACCTGTAGCCTACCATAAGGGGTTTCCAGAGACGTGACCTTTTGACCTCTTGACCTTTGCCCTCTGTCCTCTGTCTCCTCAGCTGACCCCTGGAGGCAAGGCCGCCCAAGCCGGAGTGGGCGTGGGTGACATGGTGATGTCCATCGCCGACTCCAACGCCGAGGAGATGACTCACGTCGAGGCACAGAACATGATCAGAGCAGCAACGGACAGCCTCACCCTCAGCCTCCACAGGTAACACACCTCGAACACCAGAGCGGTATTACTAAGGAGTAAACCAGGTTCATTTAAGTCCTCATCAGACTCCAGGCTCTTCTATTAGATGATTTACCTCTTAACTTAACCTGGTTTTACTCCTGAAACAGCTTCTTAGTATAGGCCCCACACTGCAGAAGCTGAAACCTTTAGAACTTAAAGACTTTTGAGGTTTTCAGACTGTTGAGATTTGAGGTATTATTCAACTTGAGGCTTGAATGCTTACTGCCAAATGGTCATAAAACATACATACTTAATGATCTGCACCATCGGACTCTTATCACCGTCAGCCTCCATAGATAACACACCCCAAACATCAGAGCACAAGCCTTTAGAACGTGAAGGGACCACCATGCAATTTTTTGTTTGAGACATTTCCAATTTCGAGTGTATGCTTAGTGAATGGATTGAATGTAAAATGCTCAGCAGCCAACTGAAATAAACACTAATGGTTTTCTTTTGCCTTAAGACATGTAAAAGTTTTTATCTTTTACCTGACATGTTTCGACGGTGTTACTTCCGTCTTCATCAGAGGGTCACTGTGATGTTGATGAGTGACGTGCTTTAAAAACAGCTGATGTTGTTGTGGAGGTGTGACCTCCCTGCCAATAATGACCGCTGGATTAAGGAGTCTATGGAGATCAGAAAGCGTAGCCCAAGTACCATGAACAGGGATGAGGGGGCATACATGCTCTCACACACCTGGACCACCATCCTAAGAAGACAACTCTAACAGCAGGAGGTGTGACCAACCTGTCATTATTGGCAGGGAGGTCACACCTCCACAACAACATCAGCTGTTTTTAAAGCACGTCACTCATCAACATCACAGTGACCCTCTGATGAAGACGGAAGTAACACCGTCGAAACATGTCAGGTAAAAGATAAAAACTTTTACATGTCTTAAGGCAAAAGAAAATCCAAAGTGTTTAAGTTAAACAGTTAGACATAATGAACTTAATACATATGAGAAGTCAACTGACACTTTTAAGAACTCGTAACCCATCACACAACCCTCGTTGTTCGCCTACGCTTCCCGTTGACAACCGAGAGAACATTCATTCAGCCGTCTACAGACTTAAGAAGACCTAATCTCACAAAGTAGCAAAGCGCCCCTTTAAACTCTGGAACCCATTTCGGGAGTTTAGACCCTTGCTTTTGTTGCTGGCCTTGACCACTCTCACTTGAAAGGCTACAGCCAGATTTTTTCTTTCATGGAAGACATGCACTCATACGAGACAAGAGTCTGGGCATAATTTTCTCTGTGATGCTGTTCAGATATCAACATCCCGCTAGCTACATTTCCAGCCGTTGTTTGACTCATGGCCTGTCTGGCAAAACAAAAACACACAAAAAAAATCCATACACAGAAAACAGATCTAGGGTAAAATCAGACCAGGTGAGGTCTGGTAGTAGCATTACGTAGATAATTCATCAGAATGTTGATTGGACCTCCAGACTGGTGATTAGACTGTCAACCATGCCAGGACTCCTGTCAGGACTTAAGTGCATCAGGTGGTGAGCTGGCCGGTCACACACACGCGCGCACACACACACACACACACACACACACACACACACACACACACACACACACACACACACACACACACACACACACACACACACACACACATTACGCACAAAACGCATGTGCACACACACACACGTATGCATGCACACACGCACACACAAACACATACAGTTCCTGGCCCGTAAAATGCAAAAGTTCCTTTGAGAACTCTGAACTAACAATGCAGAGCTTCATAGTCACATTGGTCAGGCTCAAGGAAGCTGACAGGGGGGTACAAAGGTGTCCATTGTCCCGTGCTCAGACAGGTGGGGTGTTTGTGCACAGAATTTGGTCCCCTTTATATTGTATGTATTTGGGGTACCCTGCAGATAATTTTATCCTGGGCCCTGTCAAAGCTGAACGACCCTGGATAGGCTAAATTAGACCTTCAGACTGGTGATTAGTCCAGTAGTTTGGTGAACAGACGAGTCCTCCTGTCCGATAGGTTGGCTGGCTGGTCGTGCAGCACACACAGTTTAGGGCCAGTAAAATGCAAAGTTAGTGCTTTTTTATAGATGTGGATTGAACTCGCCTCTGAGAACTTAGGACAGCTTGGCCAGACCCCAATGCAGAGCTTTGTAGTCCCAATGGCCAGACTAAAAGAGACCTTCAGACGGATAATTACACAATCAGTCTGGTGAACAGACTAGTCCTCCTATTCAGGGCTGCTTACAGCTCTCACCAGGCCTGGGACAAAATAATCTGAAAGGGGCCCCTTCTCAATGAAGACAATACAGTGGGGTCCCAATTCTGGCCCCCTCCCCCCTTTCCCGGGCCAGAGACAACTGACCCGTTTGTCCCCTAATCAGATAGGTCGGTTGTCCAGTTGCACACACACAGGGCTTGGGGCCCATAAAATGTTAGTGGTTGCAGGCCAGGGGCCGCTCTTCTCTAGTCTCCACTGACAGGAATGCGGGCCAAGTGACTAATGACTCGTCACATTGTTTGGGTGTCACTCTGGCATTGTCGACAGACAATAGTCCATTACGAAAGAATGTCCACCCCCGAGTCACCGTTCTTGTACGGCACATACCACAGGACCCCGCCAACCAACACTGGCAAAATAACACACACATACACACACGTTGGGATTTTCTGAGCTAAAGCCAGGCACAAGTTCATATGTGCACAGGGGAATATTGTTGGGGAGTAGATAGTTTTTTGTTTTTGGAGTCTAAAACAGGCTTTAAACAAAACTCCCCCTCAAATCTTATCTCGTTACTCTCCCTGCAGAGTTGCTAGTTGCGGCGCTAACGCTGCATTAGGCGCATTTGGCAGCAATTTGGGAGTTCGGTGACCTGGTTGAGGCCATGGAGACAGGCAGCCACAGAGCCAAAGAGGGGGGAGACTAGGAGCCCTCTAATCCCCCCCTCGCGGCCCTGTGTCTGGGCTACCCTGCCTCGCTGACCAGAGTTGGCCCTGCTGGAAGCCAAAATAATGACTAATGGGAACGTGATGCTAGCATTTGACTTACCGCTATTAGGCTGTGGGATTTTTTTCAAGATTGATATATACAAACAAAGTGCACACTGTTCCTAAACTGTGACGCACTAGGGATTTTAGCATCATAACGTACGGTAGTGGCAGATGTTGACAGAAACCGGACTGACAGATCCCTGTTCAAAGAGATATTTTTTCTTTCATTCCCTCCCAAAAGAACAGTGAAGACACTACAAACCTACCATGTTATCCCCACCACCTCCCCCTCTGATATCCAATTTGAGCTCCAATTTAGGGAACACAATTTGCCTTCGTCTTGGCCAGATTTGGCAGGAAATCTAATTGACTGAAATATTTTGTTGAGATTTCGCCTTTGGCCCCCAGAAAATGTGTGTGTGTGAGGAGGAGGTATGTCTGGATTGCATCTGAGGTAGGGCTTGTGTGGTGCGGCTAGCGAATGACACTCACTTTTTTTTCTGAGGAGCTGCTTAGCTTTCATTGGTCGACTCGGGGTATGATCCTCCAGGGAATTTGGACCTCAGCACTTCATCATGCAGTTTTGAGTGATCTCATCCCTTGTTACTCAGCTGAGAGGGTCGTTTTTTAAAATTTTGATCTAGCTCTCGCTCTCTCTCTGCCTTGCGTATCTTTTCCCCCCACCTCTTTTCATAACACTCTGGCCTCTTCCTTTTATCTCCTCCAAAAACCTTCCTCCCTATCTCCCACCACTCCATCACTGCTGCCCCGTCCCCTCCACACACACTCTCTCTCCCTCTCCCCCCCCCTCTCTCTCTTTCGTTCTTTCTTTCTCTTTCTCTGTCTCTCTCTCTGTCTTTCTCTCTCTCTCTCTCTCTCTCTCTCTCTCTCTCTCTCTCTCTCTCTCTCTCTCCCATATCCCCTCTCAACCTCCCCTCCTCTCTCTCACCTTCCCATTCTTACCTTGTCTGTGCCTGTCTCCTTGTCTTCTCCCCTCTCCTCTCCTCTCCTCTCTTCGCGCTCTTGGCGTAGGAGGCTTCAGACTCCGCCGGCATCCCTTCAGGGCGTGGGGAATGTTCAGCTGATAACCTGGAGACGGAACGGTAGCCAGCAACACGGCCAAAACACTTGCCTCCCTGGCTCCACTACCAATCTTCCTGTTACATTCCTCGAGCAAGCAGGGCCCTGGGACAAATAGTTTAAGATTACTGACTTTTTCAGCTTTTTTACATGACTAGGGGCTATGTGGAGTGGAGTGGAGTGGAGTGGAGTGGAGAATGGCTTGATGGAGTGAGAAGGCCTCTAAATAAGGAGAATATGTCAGAGAGAGAGAGAGGGAGAGAGAAAGAGAGAGGAAATGTGTGTAATGGTAGCCTTGTCTTTTCTTTCTTGGTTTAGGCCTTTGGCCATACTCGCATACTTTTGAAAAACAGTGTGTGTGTGTGCGGGTATTGTGTATATGACTGTATTGGGTATGTGTGCGTGTGCATGCATTGGGTGTGTGTGCGTGCATTGTGTGTGTGTGTGTGTGTGTGTGTGTGTGTGTGTGTGTGTGTGTGTGTGTGTGTGTGTGTGTGTGTGTGTGTGTGTGTGTGTGTGTGCATGTATGTATGTGTGTGTTTTGTGTAATACATAGTGATGGTAGACTACTCTTCCTAGGTTTCGGCCCCGAGCCACAGTTGGAAAAAATGTAGAAGTGCTGGTGTGTGTAGGCACTTTGTGTGTGTGCGTGTTTTGTGGTGAGGCGAGGAGATGAGCATGGGAGAGGACAAGCCCTGGTGTGCTGGGGACGGCAGGCAACCTCTTCTTCCCTCCTCTTTACCCAGTCATGTAGCTCTCGGCTCCCCTGTCATTAGACAAGCCAGCTGATATCAACCCAGCCTGAGACAGACTGAAGCAGCAGAAAGGGCCCTGCCACAACTATGAAAGTGGTTAGCTCAGAGAGAGAGAGAGGGAGGGAGAGAGAGAGCAAGAGAGAGAGACAGAAAGAGACAGGAAGGACAGGGAGAGAGAGAGAAAGAGAGATGTGTTGGTAGGAGAGAATGTGGGACAGACAGAGAGAGAGAGTAAGAGGGAGGAGAGAGAATGTACAGCATTGTGTATGGAGGAAAGATGGGATGGAAGGACACAGAGAGAAAAAGAGAGGAAGAGAGGGAGAGAGAGAATATAGATATTTGGGAAAAAGGAGGGATAGTGAGGGAAGCGAACCGAAGAGAAGAGAGTGAAATGCAGGGAAAGAGAGAGAGGGGGGAGGTGGGGGGTGGATTATACAGAAATATGTAGGGAGGAGAAACGTTGGAGGGGGGAGAGAGGAGAGATACGAGGGAGGCAGTTGAGAAAGTTGACCTCACTTGACAAATGAATACGAAAGCAAACCGCTGAAGCAAACCTAAGCCTCGCTGGTCCGGCCATGACACAATCTCTCCTCACTTCCAAAACAGCAGAATGGAGTAAACTTCCAAATGAAAAACTAAGGGGACTTTTTCACCGGACTTGTTCTTTTCTTTTGTTTTTCTTTGATACAGAAGGGTCTTTTCCTGCCTGTAGCCTTATTCCTCATGGAGCAGCCGTGTGTATGATGTATTGCTCCTAGCCTCTTTTGTCTCCCGCCACCATGTGCGTTAACAATGGGCCAGTTGAAAAAGGACACGGTGTATACGTGAACCAGTCAACCTGCTGACAGACAGACAGAGGGCCAGGGGAGAGCGGAGAGAGAGAGAGAGAGAGAGGGAGAGAGAGAGGGAGAGAGAGAGAGAGAGAGAGAGAGAGAGAGCCCGTGAAGGCAGGCAGGCAGGCAGGGAGGGAGGGAGGGAGGCATTCAGGCAGGCAGGCAGGCAGGCAGGCAGGCAGTCAAGCAGGCAGGCAGTCAAGCAGGCAGGCAGGCAGACAGGCAGGCAATCAGGCAGGGAGGCAGGCAGCAAGGCAGGCAGGCAGGCAGGGAGTCAGGCAGGGAGTCAGGCAGCTGGGTTGGCAGGCAGTCAGGCAGGCAGGAAGGCAGACAGGCAGGCAATCAGGCAGGCAGGCAGGCAGCAAGGCAGGCAGGCAGGCAGACAGGCAGGCAATCAGGCAGGGAGGCAGGCGGGCAGGGAGGCAGGCAGGCAGGCAGGCAGGCAGGCAGGCAGGCAGGCAGCAGGCAGGCCACAAAACCCTGGAGCTGCATGACAACACAGGAAGAGGAAATGGAGAAATGTGTTGTGGTTCTTGCTTTTATGTTTGGGTTTTGTTGTTGCTTTGTTTTGCTGTTTTGCAGACCCGCTGACAGTGGGGGACAAAGGGCCAGTTGTCTCGGGCCAGTGAAAGGGGGTCCCAGAATTAGAACCATTGTATTGTTTGAGAAGGGGACCCTTTCAGATGATTTTGTCCCAGACCCGGTGAAAGTGTGTGTGTGTGCGTGTGTCTGTCTATCTCTCTGTCTGTCTGTCTGTCTGTCTGTCTGTATTGTATGCCCGTCTTGTGGTGTTTGTGTGTGTTTGTGTGTGTGTGTGTGTGTGTCTGTCTGTCTGTCTGTCTGTCTGTCTGTCTGTCTGTCTATCTGTCTGTCTGTTTGTCTGTTGCATGGCCTGTGTGTGTGTGTGTGTGTGTGTGTGTGTGTGTGTGTGTGCATTCCTGAGTGTGCATATGTGAAAATGTTCCTATGTGTGTGTGTGTGTGTGCGTGTGTGCGTGTGCGTGCGCGCGTGCCATTGGGGGGGGTCACAGTAGTGTATTGTGCTGGTGAGTGAATGTAGTGGGTCACAGTGTGTTCAGTGTCCTCACTGTGCTCTCTGTTGCTGTGAAGAACACACAAATGGCAGTCTCTCTCTCTCTCTCTCTCTCTCTTTCTCTCTCTCTCTCTCTCTCTCTCTCTCTCTCTCTCTCTCTCTCTCTCTCTCTCTCTCTCTCTCTCTCTCTCTGTCCACACACCTCTCTCTGTTTCACTCTCTCCCTCCCTCCTTCCTCTCTTCCAAAAAAATGCACACAGACTTGTATACACACCCTCACCCATCCACCCACACACACAATGTTTCCTCGCAGGTACTCAGGAAAGCCTTATAGATTTCATCCGGAGTGCAGGGTGTTATTGTTAGTGCCTAGGAGTTAATGTTTGCACACACAATTGCGTTTCCTTGCGCAAGGGCCATAATTGCATTTGCATGCCCGTACACGCCAGCCCTGTTTACTTTTCACAGGAAAAGTATAGGCTCTCTTTCCTCACACTTGAACAACGTGCTGTAATTAGTCCAGTCAGTTTTGAGCTCATTTTTTTTTAACCGTCCACAAAAATCTCTCTCCTCAGCTCTTCGAAAGGCGTTCTCTGAACTTTTCTGACTTTCCAACATTCTCTCCCCCGTTTTTCTTTTCCTTTCGCTGGCTGCCGACCGTTCCCAGCCCCTCCCTATCATAAAAACTCTTGTCATGGTCAGCGATAAAGCCCGGTTGAATTTAATTTGCCAAAAGCCCTCAGAGCGCTTATCTGATAAAGGCAGACATGAGCTCTTTGTTCCCGCTTATTATTTCCCCTTTGCCACTCCTCCCTGGCATGGTTTTTAACTTTCCTCAAAAATTTTACACAAAAAAAGGCCCTCAGTGACCTGTGAAACGGGGGCAACGGCACGGTGCGTGGATGTCCATACGCTAGCATTCCTTTTTCCACTTTCCCATCTAACAGCTGTTGGATATCACCTTCTTCCCCTCCCCCTCTTTGTGTTCCACTGGGTTTAGGACAGTGGTTCTCAAACTTTTCCCATCATTCCCCCCTTTGGAGGGTCTGGATGCTTCCGAGATAAAAGAAGGAGGTAAAGAAAAGATAAAGAAAAGAGGGACGTGTGTTCATTTCCTATGCTATTGAAATGTATGACAATTTATAATATATTGCGCCCCACTTTGAGAAACACTGGTTTAGGAGTTCCAGCCAAGCTCCCTTAAACAAAAAAGAGCATGCCGTCACAAGTATGCTGTCACCATTGTTGGGGAGTTGGCAGTGAGCGTTTGCACTGTACTGTATGCCAGTGAGAACTGGTGCAGGTCGGTAGATGTATAGTGTGTGCCTCTCTACTGTAAAAAGTATGTCGTCATCAAGTATGCTGTCAGCATTGTTGGGGAGTTGATCGCATGTCAGTGAGTGTGTGTACGTCAGTGAGTCTATGTGTGTATGAGGTGCGTGTGTGAGAGTGTGTTTGTGTATGTCAGTGAGGTGTGTGTGTGTGTGTGTGTGTGTGTGTGTGTGTGAGAGAGAGAGAGAGAGAAGAAGAAGAGAGAGAGAGAGAGAGAGAGAGAAAGAGAGAGACACAGAGAGAGAGAGACACAGAGAGAGAGAGAGAGCAAAGGTGAGCCTGAGTGCACATTTAGCGAGGTATGGTGGTGTGTGTATGTGTACGTATTTGTGGTGGTGGTGGTTGGGGAGGGGGGTTTCAACTGTACCCTTGATATCTGAGCTACTGGCAGTAGCAGTAGCACAATAGGCACCTTTCTGCTTGTCCACCCGTACAGGCAGGCAGCATGGAAGCTAGCTACTGTAGCTAGCTAGTAGGCTGATTAACGGCGCCTTAAAAGGCCTGGCTTATTTGATGCATAAATCATGAGAGAGGCACCCTTTTGAAAAGTCCTCCCGGGGTCTTGGACATTTTATCTGCAGACTTTTCTTTTTTTTGCTTTTTAAAGAAATGCCGGGAAATGTCTGCCCTGTTTCCCTTGTTAAATACTGCACAGTGAAGCAGGTTTATGAAGGCCCCATTAATAACAATGGGCTGCCATGTCGTCTGTCTTTAGCCGAAAGGAAAAAAAAGAAAAAGTAGCGCTACTCGGTGGCGTGCACTGCAGCACCGGTGGCTGACTTTTTAGAAGCCAGCAGGGCTTATTTTTAGAAGATGTCAGGGTCATACCCCCTCTCCACAGTTCGTTCTCAGTTGCGACGAGGGGCCAGGGCGTGCTGAAGAATTCCCGAATTTCCAGGCATCTTGTAATTGTCCACGGTTGGCATTAATCTTGCTCCCTTTTGGCAATTAGGGCCTGGTGTGAGTTGAGTTCAGTCGTTCATACGTACATACATACACGCCTGTCAGGCTTAAAAATAGCACGGCGAGGAGTTATCTGGTGGCCACCACTGGTAGGGATGTCAGAGGATAGTGCCTGTCACAGGAAATACAGCGGGGGCCACTGTCACAGGCTCAATAATACAGTGCCATGAAGTCTGCACTGTGGCTGTCTGCCTTTCTCTCTATATCTATCGCTCTCCCTCTCTCTGTCTATGTCTGTCTCTTTCTTTCTCTCTCTCTCGCTCTCTCGCTCGCTCTCTCTCTTCCCAACTCTCTCTCAATGTGTCTCTTGTCTATCTCTGTCTGTCTGTCTATTTCTCTCTCTCTCTCTCTCTCTCTCTCTCTCTCTCTCTCTCTCTCTCTCTCTCTCTCTCTCTCTCTCTCTCTCTCGCTCTCTCGCTCTCTCTTTTTGTGTCTCTGCCCCCTAAGCAACCCTCTTGCACTCTCTCACGGACTGCCGCAGCCATTTTCTGTTGCACAAACAGTAGCACCACCACCACCACCACAAGCAGCAGCAGCACCACCACCACCACCACCACCACCAGCACACAGAAACAAGGGAGGAAGTGCAGCGCTCAAAAGATAATGAGACAATTGTGATTGCCACGGTTCTGCCCAATTTATCATCTTTTGGCCTAATGGAAAAAGCCCTATGAGGGGGAATTTTTAAATAAACGACTTTATTTCATTGCATTAGTGCTACTGGGCTATGCTGTATCATCCTCTCCAGCTATCCCTCTGGCCACCGTAGAGCGATAATTGAATGGCAATTAAGTCTGATGGGTACTCACTGATATTAACTTGGTGTTTTACAAGTCCCGTTCACTTAATTTATTGATTGGAGACGGCAACGATTAGAAAAAATCGTTGAATGGAGTGAAATGAGTGAATAAGTAAACTGCTTCCTAACGAGGTTGGCGGACAGCAGTGGCTCTTTTGGAATGTGCAACGTTCTCATCCTAACATGTGTGACCACAGATGTCCACCTTTTCTTCTGTCTAACAGTACTTTTTTCTCTCTTTGTTTTTTTTTAACAGAGGTCTTGGAGCTCCACAAGACCCAGCAAAGGTAAGCTCTTCATTTGTTTACTGTACCACTTAACAGCACCCTGACTCTGGCACAGCATGCACTTTCATCAGAGTGTTTGAACTTCAAACACAGAGCCAGCCATCCATACAGTCAGTCAGTCAGCCAGTCACTCAGTCAAACTGTCTGACTATCAGTGGTGTCGATCCCTGGGCGAAAACCCAGCTACAAATGTGATCCAACCAGTTTTGAATAAGCTGATCATATTGAGTGCTTCGTACTCAACGTACTGAGGTCACCTGTGTTGGAAAGGAGATTTTTTTTATGAGCCATTTTATGAACCCGGCATTGACACCTCTATTGACTGTGTGATTGTCTGTCATGTTTTTTCAGGGCATGATCTGCCATGATATGAGCACAATCCCAGACTGAGCATTTTTCTAAGTGACGTCATGTCTCCACATTCCCTTCCATAGTCTTGAATCCATTTCAGAGTCCACTTCCTCAGCCCCTCCAATCCCCTGCCGGATGCCTCAGCTGGAGAAACATGTTGTATAACAGGGATGTAAATAAATATACAGTACATTCACATTCTGGTATGTTGTGAGAAATCAATCTCACTCAACACTCAACTCACTCTCACTCGTGTCTCTTTTGCTGGAAAAAAAAAGATATTGGAAAAAAGAGAAAAAATCCCAATGGGTGATATATCACCCTCTAGTGGCTGTTGTCAGTCATAATCAGATTGCCAAGAAAATAAAATAAAAACCCTCCACTGACTTAAGCCTAGAGGCGCATCGGTTTTAAAGTTAATATTCTGGACCAGGGCCCAAATTGCCCCACAGAAGCCGAGCCAGCAGAAAATGGGGGTAGGATCCGCTCGGACTGGACTGGACTGGACCGCTCGGTCGGTCGGTCTCTCGGTCTCTGGACGGCGCCCAGAGTAAATATTTGTCAGACAATCGGGGTGTGTTCACACTTCTCAAAAGTGCTTCCTTTCTGGACGCGGTGTGCTAGCAAAGGCTTATTGGCAGGGAATGGGTGTTCGATGACTTCACACATTTTGCGGCTGCCAGTTGTCCGACCGGAGGCAACCCTGATTGAATGCCGTTAAAACCAAAACCTCAGTTTGAGATTGTACCATTACTCAAAGTCAAGACAAAATAACCCACAAACAAGAATGTGGAGTGTTGTGTGT
Source organism: Engraulis encrasicolus (assembly GCF_034702125.1). Taxonomy (NCBI): domain Eukaryota; kingdom Metazoa; phylum Chordata; class Actinopteri; order Clupeiformes; family Engraulidae; genus Engraulis; species Engraulis encrasicolus. Next base: position 20,711,073 of record NC_085879.1, read on the forward strand.
ATGCCTTTGCATTGTGTTTACTTGTGTGTGTGTGTTTTTTTTTACCACATTTATTGAGGTGTGTTCACAGTCTGACTGCATGGTACTGGTTTTGTTGCACTGTTTGTGTGTGCTGTGTGTGGGTGTGTACACGTGTGTGTGTGTGTGTTTTTCCTTTCTCACAACAACAGGACACGAATGCTCCTGTCACCAGCCTACCAAAGTACTCGTTTGCCCCCAGCACGACTATAAACAAGATGGCGCGGCCGTTCGGCTCCGCAGGCTCCGGGCCTGTCATCAAACCTGTGTCGTATAAGCTTAACTCGGGCACACAGGTGCCCAGTAGCATGCCCGAGCCGCACAATGGGTAGGTGTTGAGTCACTACGTACATCCTCCTGCTCTCCTCCCTATTGCTCTCATCCACTCTCCCTCTCTTTCTTTTTTTTGTTTTTGTTTTCCACTGATTGGATATATTGGACCGGTATCAAACATTGGCACAGTTTGTGTGTGTGTGTGTGTGTGTGTGTGTGTGTGTGTGTGTGTGTGTGTGTGTGTGTGTGTGTGTGTGTGTGTGTGTGTGTGTGTGTGTGTGTGTGTGTGTGTGTGTGTGTGTGTGTGTGAGAGAGAGAGAGAGAGAGAGAGAGTGTGAGTGTCAGTCAGTCTGTAGCAAAGGTGTGTGTGTGTGTGTGTGTGTGTGAGAGAGAGAGAGAGAGAGAGAGAGAGCGAGCGAGAGCGAGCGAGAGAGGGCGAGAGAGAGAGAGAGTATACGTATGTGCTCATGTGCTGTGAATAAGTATGCAGCTTTGTGCTCTGGAGGTGCTCCCAAAGACATGTGTGCCTGCCTGGCTCTGTCCACCTGCACCTGCAATGGCCACCTCCTCCACCCTCCACCTCCTCCTCCACCTCCTCCACCCTCCAACCTTTCATCTCTCTATTTGGAGCGAGCGGGTGTCGGTTTGGCGGCTACAGCTGCAGGCAAAGGTGGACGATAAGCAACACAGCGTGCGTGCGTGCGTGTGTGTGTGTGTGCGTGTGTGTATGCGTGCGTGCGTGCGTGCGTGCGTGTGTGTGTGTGTCTGTGTGTGTGTGTGTGCGTGTGCGTGTGCGTGGGCGTGTGTGTGTGCGTGTGTGTGTGTGTGCGTTTGTAGTCAGAGAAAGCAGCTGCTGCCAGTTACCTTCTGGCCACACCGGGTCCAAATGCTAATCCGCTCCGGCGCGGCCAAGATGGCCCCGCCGAGGTGCTGTCTGTGTTTTTGTCCAAGGAGGTGATAACACGGCCTGTGCAAACAGAGCTGGAAGGGGGGTGTGGGGGTTTCATCCTGCCTGCCCCCCTCCCCTCTGCCCTCTCCTGTGCCGGCTCTTCTTCCCTACCCGCCACCAACACACACACACACACACACACACACACACACACACACACACACACACACACACACACACACACACACACACACACACACACACACACACACACACACACACACACACACACACACACACACACACACACACACCTTTCCTCACTTCCACCACCTCTTCCTGGTCTCCTCTTTAAAAAGAAATTCCGAGGGTACAGGGTTTTCATACAAGCCGTACATGTGTATTTCTTGAATGTCACAAAATGGAGAAGAGACTGTCTTCAAAAGATGAACCGCATGCCATGTTTATTTTTTTTTAGACTAGATTTCTCAATAGAGGCGAGCTTGTACGAAAGAGAAATGCGTGCGACTTGCGAAATGGTTTTGACAAGTGTTACATGGCGCACAATCGTTAAAGTGGCCCGTTCCTTAGGCCCGTTTCTTATATTCTCATATAGGAGTAAAGCACACATGGACATTCCATCTACCATGCTTACATTACAACATATAAACATTGTGGATGGAATGTGTGTGTATGTACTTAACTCACATGAGGAAAATAAATAGTGGGCCGTTTAATTAGTGCGCTCCGTGTAGGAACTGTACTGTAGATCCATTTAATCATTTAGTTTAATGTATGTCTTTGTCGTGTGGTTGAGGCTGAGTGAGAACTCCATTTAATCATTTAGTTTAGTGTATGTCTTTGTCGTGTGGTTGAGGCCGAGTTGAGGAAGGGGTTAAGGGGGTTGACTTTTTGGCATGGTCTTGATGTTGTCGGGGTCTGTTTATAGCTCGCTCTCCCCCTCCTCCCTTCTCCTCCCCTCCTCCTCTCCTCCTCCTCCATTCCTCCTCTCCTCTATACCCATCCTCCCTCCTATAAAATCTGCTGAGTTCTCAAAGTGCCTTTTACTGCCGCGGTGCAGGATTACTTAACAAGCCTTACTTGGAAGAGAGAGAGAGAGAGAGAGAGAGAGAGAGAGAGAGAGAGAGAGAGAGAGAGAGAGAGAGAGACTGCCATGGGTATATCTTCCCTATAACTTTGTAAGTTAACGTGTAGTGTTTGTACAGCTTGGAGCGGTTTCTCTCTCGTCTCGTCTTGCACTCTTGTGTCCAATTTGCAAATTACTACAAAAAAGGGGCCTCCTTAACAGGGATTGTTTTAAAAAGTCCTTTACACGCGTCCTCTGATGTTGTTGTAGTGTGTGTGTGTGTGTGTGTGTGTGTGCGCGTGTGTGTGTGTGTGTGTGTGTGTGTGTGTGTGTGTGTGTGTGTGTGTGTGTGTGTGTGTGTGTGTGTGTGTGTGTGTGTGTGTGTGTGTGTGTGTGTGTGTGTGTGTGTGTGTGTGTGTGTGCATGCGTGAGGTCGAAGGTGTCTGTGCTGATGTGGATGGTGAATGATGTTAGTGAGGGAAACTTGTTTGCTGAGCCCTGCAGGCACCTATACTAAGAAGCTGGTTCAGGAGTAAACCAGGTTAAGTTAAGAGGTAAATCATCTAGTAGAAGAGCCCTGGAGTCCTCATTTCTTATGAAAATCAGGACTCCAGGCTCTTCTATTATATGCTTCTTAGTATACCCCTCAGGAGATACTGGCTGCCCCAGTGTAGCGCTGTTGTTGTGGTGGTGCCAACTGGCGATGGGAGAAATGTGATCCGATTGGCCATGAAGGAGGAAGTGTTGCCTTGGCCGCCACATCCCCAGGGGACATGGGACATGGGGCAGGGGGTTGCATCATCACTGCTGTTTGTGCGTGTGTGTCTGTTTGTGCATGTGTGTTTGTACCGTATGTGTGTGTGTTTGTGTATGTGTGTGGGCAGGTGATCATGTAGACCTGGCCTACAGTAGTTGTGTATTGTCTGTGAGTGTGCATATTTATCTGAGTGACTGTGTGTGTGTGTGTGTGTGTGTGTGTGTGTGTGTGTGTGTGTGTGTGTGTGTGTGTGTGTGTGTGTGTGTGTGTGTGTGTGTGTGTGTGTGTGTGTGTGTGTGTGTGTGTGTGTGTGTGTGTGTGTGCGAGGACACGTGTGTGTGTGTGTGTGTGTGTATGTGGCTTTGGGGTTGCATCATCATCACCGCTGTGTGTGTGTTTGTGCGTGTGTGTTAGTACGTGTGGGTGTGCGTGTGTCCACTTGTATATTTGTATGTGTGTGTGTGTGTGTGTGTGGGCGAGTGATCATGTAGGTTTGGCCTACTGTAGCTCTGTATTGTCTGTGCATATTTATCTGAGGGACTGTGTATGTATATGCTTTTGTGTGTTTGTGTGTATGTGTGTGTGTGTGTGTGTGTGTGTGTATGTGTGTGTGATAGTGTGCGCATGTGTGTCTGTGGCGTTGGAGTTTATTGACATTCCTCCTGGCCGGCCCAGCGGTGAAATGTGCCCGTGTCTGCAGAACGTGCACCAAATGTTCCCCCCTCCCTCCGGCACCTCAGGGGCAGCCAGTGGGGGTGGCTAGGCTACGGGGTTGCTACGGGGGTTAGGTAGGGGGGGTGGGAGTGGGGGGGTGGGATGACGTGAAGCTCTGGAAGGTGTTGAAATACTTTTGGGATTATTAATACACACATTCTGGCAGACGAGTTGCGTTGACAGTCCTGCAAATCCCCCCGCGGCCACAATGTCAGTGTTGGGGCCCTGCCTTGCTTGTGGTGGTGGTGGCGGCCTAGATAGCCTCCCCACCCCCCCTTTATGAAAGCAGGTGAACTACGGGAGGATATATGTTGTCAGCAGGCCCATTAAAATCACAACCGCCTCTTGAATGTGGTTTCTGTTTTTATTTTGTGCTAGCCGGCTCGGACACCTGGGTAGATTGTGGTCGGATTAATGGGGTCGTTACTCAGTGGTTCCCAAACTTCTCTTTTCTGCTTGGAGGGCCCCCCTTTTGGACCTAACACCCCCCCCCCAAACAATAGGTCTTGTCCTTTTCTATTGTTGAATTTTCATTTGAAATTCACTACTGGAAAAATACAAATAGGCCTACCATACAAGACACTATTGGGTTGTTTTTGTGGTTTTGTCATAGACATACGTACATGTTTATGGCTTATATTGAAGCATTCCTCACGACCACAATCCCCCTGAGACATACATGTCTATATGTAGACACGTGTTTTGTTTTTTTCTTCAAGCATTCAAGCTTCTCTCAATGACCCCCAAGGGACCCCGACCCCCAGTTTGAGAGCCACTGTGTTACTGCATGCGATTGTTATTTGGATTCATTTACTCATCATGCACATGTTGACTGTGTTTTGGAGCCTGTCACTTGTGTGTACTTACTTACAGCATGTGTGTGTGTGGTTTGTTAAATTCTTGGGTTTTAAAATTGTTTTTTTTTTTCTAAATCTCACTTTTATTTTGTTTGCTACAGTTTCTTTGCTAATGTTTCCTTCTTTTTCTTTCTTTCTCTCTGTCTCTCTCTGTGCTGTGTTCTGTCTTTTTTCTACCCAGCCAGAAGAAGACAAGTCAGTAAACCTCTTTTTTACATTCTTCTGTTTTCAAAGTCTGTGTCTATTACTATTCCGACTGCACTACTCTTTCAAACTGTATATAATGCCAACATGAAGTCATATGTCATACCTCAAATCCCAGCACCGAATAGCAGCGGATCTGGGAACTACGTAGAAGCAGATTTGGTACAAACACCCCCTTAATCTGGGCTTGATTTGTCCCAAACTCTGCTGCTATTTGTCTAGCTTTCCTCTAGCATTTAGAGTTCACACAACCCTTACTTCCTCTTCCTCTCTCTAGCCTTGTGCAGACTTCATTTCACATCCACACCCCCAACACCCACAGTGGCCTCTTCACAAGCCCATGCCCTTAAATCAGTATTCACTGCTGTCACCTGGCGCGATGACAGATGACTTTGTTTTGACTTTATTTGGACAGCATTATTAGGTATTGATTGCCAGGTGCTATTTGATTAGATTTCACAAACAGCATGTTTGACAGATTTACAGCAGAGGTCAGTTGGGCTTAACAAGTAGCCATGGTGATGGATGGATGGATGGTATGTTTGGTCTTTTCTTTTTCTCTGCTGTTTGATCTGCTCTTCTTTTTTTTCTCCTCCGTTGTTATTTGCCTTTTTTCTTCTCTTCCCTGTCTCTTCCTCTCTCTCTCCCGCCATCCTGTTTTGTCCTCTGTCTGCTTCGCTTCATCAGAGGAGAGGCTTCTTACCAAGACTTTGGCCTGGTGGGCAAGTAAGTCTGCTGTTCTTATTGCGGGGATTTAATGCCTTGGGAAACTGAGCGTTTGGAAAAATAGCAGCAGCAAATTCCTCTACGGCCCCTGTGGCCTGTTAGCGATGCGGAGTAAACAGATCTTAAGAACACACAAATCCACTAGCGCCAGTGTCCGGTAATTAAACTGTGCATTAGATCCAAACAGAAGGAAAATAGCTGTAACACACATTCAATTTCAGTAATGCTATGTCCTTTAATATGCCTACACATAGCCTACTCTTGGAAGGACTATTTTACATGTGCTTTTCTATAAACCTAATCTGAAAGAACACAATATAATAGAACAGTTGAATAAGTGAATAGAACAGAATAGAATAGAATGGAATAGAAAGCTTTCATTGTTATACACTGTATGAGATTTAAAACATATCTGTGTTCTGGAGAATTTAAAAGGACTTTTTAGTGGTTATTATTAGTTGCTCCTATCAAAAAACCCTCCACCATCAACTCACCTGTACTGTAGGTTTGGTCTCCGGATGGACGGTATGGGCTTCATCCCCAACGACCGCGGCAAGAAGCGGTTGATCGAAGACACTCAGGACTGGCAGCCACGCACTGGCACCACCCAGTCACGCTCCTTCCGCATGCTTGCCCAGCTCACGGGCACTGACTACAGTAAGTCAGGGGGCTGGCAATGGACCAGGGCCCAAACTCCGGTTATGGGGGCTCGTCCGGGATTACCTGGGTTGGGGGGGTGTGTTTGTGTGTGTGTGTGGGGGAGGGGTTTACTTACTGCATGTGTGCTAGCAGGGCCGTTGACAGCTTGGACTGGGCTCGGGACAAAATAATCTGAAAGGGAGCCCTTTCAATGCCTAATGGGGCCCAATTCTGCCCCCCCCCTCTCCCTTGGCCCAGGACATCTGACCCTGTTGGTTTCCCTGTGTGCTAGCACTTACAAAGGCATGGCGGCAAAGGGCAACAGAATCCTTCAGCAGGACAAAAGATCTATGGGCTTTAGCTGGCTGGTCCTCAAGCAGGATATCAGACCAAAAGCTGTCACAGTTTGTAAGACTATGTCCAGGATTAGGGTGTATAATTACTTCAAGTGTGCATGTAAGTGGACTCGTGAGAAACAGGGAGGCTATTTGGGCTTGTTTTGGGCTGTATCTAATGTTATTGGGTTGTATCTAATGTCTAGCTGACGTCCATTCCGTAATTGTGTTGGGACCTGTTTTCGTTTGCCCACAAAAATGTGAATGCCACGCATGTGTGCTCTGAGTTGGGAAAAAGAGATTTTATTCTGTGGTTTAGTAAACAAGACTATAATAGTGAGCAGCTGTGTGTGTGGTTGATCAGACGTGTGAGTCGATTCAAAGCAGACATAAAAGGTGCTGCTTGAATTGTAATGATCTAATATAGTACTTAGCTGAAACTTTTTAACCCTACATCCAACCATTGCTAACATATGTGATTGGCTTTAATTTAGAGGTTGAATTTAGTGGTTTGCACTCACTGTGTGCTGTGATGTGACATGTGATCACAGTGTTTGAAGGAAATGACATGCACCTTTTCCCTAGTGTCAATTTCTTTTTTAAAGGATGCTTCAAGTTTTGGCCTTTTTTAAAAGGATGCTAATCATCTCATGGCAAAAACCAACACAAATGTGCTAGCCTCATGACTTGCATGTTACTTAGCCGTAGCATATAGTAGTTACACTTTTCATTAGGGATAGCTAATAACGTGGCAATTTATGATAATTACTGTGTAATCTCAACTAGAGGTGCTCCGATTGCTCGGCTGCCGATCATGACCGGCCGATAATGGCCAAAAATAGCCTGATCGGTGATCGGAAAAACATGCCGATCAAAAAACCGATCGAGAGATATTAAATTCCTCACGCAACCATTTGTCTTTACACCTGGCGCTGCATGTAGACGCTGGCTCTGCACAGCTGCAACTGCACCAAAAGAAGGCATCTTTGCTTGTCTATAACTTTTCGCCATTCCCCCCTTCATTTCCACCATTCATAACCATATCTGCATCAACAATGATCTGATTTTCCGATCCATGCGCCGTTTACCTGACAATGTAATTTGCGATTGAGTAGGCTACTCGCCAGTGAGCCATTTTACGTTCTAATGTGTAGTTGCCTCGGTCAGCACGCGACAACTTCACGTTGTCAGCACAAACATGTCAATTATTGTTTTCAAAGTTGTAATTGGCAGTCAGTCGATTAGTTTGATAGTCGCTGAAACGCCAAACGGCGACAGATGTGGTTAAAACTTGAGAGAGAGATTCAGAACGGTAACGGAGCACTGCAACTGTGGACGGTGACAGAGAGGGGAGGGGCTCTTCTCACGAGGCTGCTCATTTAAAGCGACAGGTTGTTTTTTTCTCGTATGTGGAAGACTATTTGATGTAATGTTTCAGTTTCAATTCAATCTTAAATAGTTTAGTTATTCTATGCAATAACTTACATATTGATTAATACTGTAGACTGTATTACCAACACTAGTCTGAAAGATGATAATAATAATAATAATAATAAATAATAATAATAATAATAATAATAATAATAATAATAATAATAATAATAATAATAATAGCCTAATAATAGACATGTTCAAATTAAGATTGATTGGTTTATGGGCAGAAATGGTATTCAATAAGGATAATTAATAGGCTATTAAAAAAAATAGGAAATAATTTTTGTGATCGGCAATGATCGGTAATCGGCAGATAAAGATTTTTGGTGATCGGTATCGGTGATCGGGCCAAAAAATGGTGATCGGAGCACCTCTAATCTCAACATAATGATCATTTTAAAGCCACATATTTCAAGTAATTACCTTGCACTTTTCTGGCTTTGACACTTGGATACATACATGTACACACCAGCTAGCCTTACCCAGGGAAGGCCTGTTTGCACGCACCATAGACCTTGCATCATAGTCGGAGAGGATGGCATTTGATTTGTGTCTCTCTGCTGCTTCTCAGTGCAGGACCCAGACGATGAGATCTTGAAGAGGTCCAGGTAAATCTGTGTGAAAATGATCTGACGCCTACCTCCACCAGTGAGCTGTGTGGCTTGCGTGGCTTGCGTTTGACCTTCTCCGTTTGTTTGTGTCTCTATTCCAAGCACCACCACAGTCATAATTAGTCGCTTTTTTAATGCTTCTCTCCTACTGCAAGCGAGTTGGCCTTAGCATATCATATTGCTAATTAGCGACCCCTATGGTCCCCTGTGGCTTGATTACAGGGATATGTGAATTATGTTGTGTGAATTAAAGTGTGTGTGTGTGTGTGTGCGTGTGTGCGTGCGTGCGTGCATGCGTGTGTGTGTGCGTGCGTGCGTGCGTGCGTGCGTGCGTGCGCACGCTGCTCTTACTTTGTGTTGCATGGCTAGCATACACTGTAGATAGGAGCACAGCTTCTGTATTTACAGTACTTTCTCTGTTTTCCTGCAAGGTGTCTTTTTTCTTTTCCCTCACCTTGTGCCTTTTTTCTCACATACTGTCTACCCTGTATTTGTTGTTCTCTCTTCTCTTCTCTTCTCTTCTCTTCTCTTCTCTTCTCTTCTCTTCTCTTCTCTTCTCTTCTCTTCTCTTCTCTTCTCTGATTTCAATCTTCCTTCTATCTATCTTCCTTATATCTTCCTTATCTCCTTCTATCTTCCTTTTATCTTCCTTCTCTCCATCCTGCTGGTTCTGTTCTGTCTTTCTCTTCTCTTCTCTTCTCTTCTCTTCTCTTCTCTTCTCTTCTCTTCTCTTCTCTTCTCTTCTCTTCTCTTCTCTTCCTTGCTTTGGCCAGGGAAAAGTTCCTTACCGAAATCCAGAGTCCGCGCTACGCCAGGCTGAGGGACTGGCATCATGACCGCTCCGCGCGTTCTCTCAATATCAAATCCTGAGCGACGCCAGCATCTCTTGTCCCCTGTCATCACGGATAACAGAGGGGGCCTGTTTCCCAAAGAAATCACAACGATGATGATGATTATGACAATGATGTTGATGACGACGATGATGATGACAATGATGATGACGATGATGATGCTTGATGAAGATGATTACTTTATACAACTGAATGAAAAATAACAAGCCATCCATACGTATGTGGCCAAACGACACCAAAAGCCTGAGATGATGTTAATGATGAAAGGGAGTTCAGAAGTGTGGAGGTTAAACTTGTACTTAAGTTCTAACATTTAAAGTAAAACAAAAAAAAACGTAGACGAAAAAATAGCAAAAACGTGTAACAAAATGTGAATATTATAGCGAAGTCAACGTGCAGCCGATATATAAAAATGATACCAAGGAAGTGGATCCACAGCATACTGAGCCTGCCAGCCTCTCTGCCATGTGTCCTGTTAGCACAGGAAAGTATGTGTATGTATGTGTGTGTGAGAGATTGTGTATGTGTGTGAGAGAGTATAGACTTACTGTGTGAGTGTTTGAGTGTGAGTGCGTGTGTTTGGCATATGTGTCACGGTTCTAGTAAGTTCCATGCACGCTGTCGTTAAATACCTGGAGAGTTCCTCAGCAGTAGCATCTGCAGTCTTTCTCTGTATTCCTCCCCAAAATGTACTGTGCCAACCCACTTTTGCTTTTGTATCTCTCCCTCTACTTCTTCACCGCTTTTCTCCCCCCCTCTCTATCTCTGTGTTTTTTTTTCTCCTCATCTCACTTTCTTTTTTCGAAATTCAGTTATCTCATTTAAATGGCAGGACAAAAGTTAAGTTGTATCTAGATTGCTAAGGCTTTGCGATTGACATATGAAAGACCATGAATGTACCCAAGAAGAGATGTATGTATACATTGATGTTTTCTCTCATTTTATTTCCTTTATTTCTTTTTTTTTCTTCTGTGCTCTACCTGTATTATGCTCAAAATCTTAAATGTGTCCATCTCTGAGCTCAGAATCTACATTGCTTTGGAATTGTTGCATTTTTCCCCTTTTCTCTCTCCTACTTCTCTTAGTTTCTCTCATTCTCTCTCTCTTTAACAATACAAAAGTTTTATTTCTGTGACTGCCTCTTTTTTTCCTCTCTACAGTCAGTACATAAAACATTAAGAAAAAAACGACTTCACTGTCTCTCTGTCTCCTCTGTTTCCTCTGTCTCCCTGTAATTCTTTGGCATGCCTCTGCTTTCCATCTTTCAACTGCAACTATCCAGACAAGTCTAGAACTGATTTCCACACCATATATGTCATCTATTTTTCTCTGTATATCAACCCCATGAAAAACCATTCTAATCTAATGACATAGCAGTTAAAGAGCACAATAATAGTGCACTATCAGCGCACACTCTGCTTAGCACAGAGCTCTCATCTATTTTGAGAACCGTTATGCTCTCCAACAAAAACATCATTCCTTAATGTCTTCATCAACTGAGCACATGCTGAGCAACTTTCTGGCACACCACCATGTGCCTGTGTGACTATGACCAGGATTTTATGCATTTAAAGATGCAAGGATGCATGGCCGCAGACATCTTTGACTGGGCCCAGGACAAAATCATCTCAAAGGCCCCTCCACTCAGTGCTTACAATGTAATGGGGACCTACTTCTGGGGCTGGGACGTCTGATCCCTGTTGCCCCCCCTGCAAGGATGATCCGCACACCAATGATATACAAATCATTTATAAACACATTCATTTTAGTGACGTTCCGGGCCACAAAGGCCCTGTCTCAAACGATAGGCTGCATGATGGCACCCAGTAAGATGATTGGAGAGAGGGCAGGTAAATGACCTGGATGAATTCCTCTCTCACAAAAGCTGACTGAATGTCTAAAATGCAGCAAGGGGTTATTCACAATTATTTAAAAGTTGCACTCCTTCTGGAGGTGAAGGCAGTCAGTGTGCAGCACAAGTGAGGGCCATCAGTGAGGGACAATTAAGCATAGATGCACTGCCATCATCTACCAACAAATGAACCTCTTAAAAGCGGCGCTCTTCCGTAATTGATGTGTAAACTGTGATGAGTTATACTGATGAATTCAGTGCATTTGTTGCTTGGAGATGTACGAGGTTAGTTTTTTTCCCCCTCCTAGAATCCCCTGAGGACACTAGAACGTTAGGGAGCTCTGCTCTGCTCCGCAGTGTCTGGGTTTGTATTTCCTTTTTGGATGCTGAGATGCCTCTCTGCCAGATGTAATCAAAACCCAAGAGCATGTGGAGCAATTGTCCCACCGAGACCGGTCTGGCAGTAGCACACAGCTGTATTAAAATTCACAGTTTCCTGGAGGCAAAGGACACTCGCCAGGTGTTGCAAACCCTCGTCTCTCTCGTTCTCTCGTTTTCTCTCTGTCTCTCTTTGTCGATCTTGTTCTGTCTTTCTGTCTCGTTCGCCTCTCTCTCCATCTCTCTCTCTCTCTCTCTCTCTCTCTCTCTCTCTCTCTCTCTCTCTCTCTCTCTCTTTCTTTCTCTCTCTCTCTCTTATTATCTCTCTCTCAGACACATGCATATATTATTGTTTCACACTCACTCTCTCGCTGTCCTATCTCTTGTTTTACCATCTCTTTGTTCTCTTTCCTTTCCAAAGTCAGCAGGACTCCTGCTTGTTCTTTTTTCTTCTTTTCCCTCTATCCTCACACTTTTTCCTCTATTCTCTCTCTCTCACTTTCTGTCTCTTGCTCTTTGTTGTGTACACAGATGCTTTCCCACAGCAGCAAAGCTAAGAGCCCATGCAAACACAATTAAGCAGCAAAAAATACACAGAGTCTTATTTACTCAGAGTCCCCATTGGCGCAGGTTGTTTGCTCCACTGATAGCTTGCGCATTAACCAGACTGTAAAAAAGGAAGAAATGCAGAGGAGGGTGAAAAAGAAGGAACATTTCCTTGAAATTTTTAGCAAAAAAAACCCAAAAAAACTTCGGAGAAACTTCGGTTGAAGTGGCATTAAGTGTGTGTGCTCTGTTCTCACTAGTCCTTGGGGTAAACAGTAGCTTTATATGGTGGTGAGTGCAGTGCAATGCCAAGTATTAGAATAGCATAAGTTTGCAGAGGCCCGGTCTAGGGGAAGCATCATGCGTTTCTCTTCTCAGCCTGATAATGATTGGTAATTGTGCTTTAAGCACCACGGACTGCCATAAAGATCAGCCATCTCAGGTAATGGGGCACGCTGTGCTTAAGCACATCACCAGACAGTGTTTGCTTAGGAAGACAACAAGTGCGAATGAACATTGGACACGGCTGCTTACAGACAGGGGCTATTCGGTGAACAAGGGGGAACCGCTCGGAGGTCAATATTTTTAATATGATTTTATGAGTCCCATCAGTGTCGCCAGGGGGATTACTCAAGAGGGATATTTGTTGATGACAGTAGCGCTCCAATATTGCCAACGTAATAATATTATTATGACCCATGATTTTCGTCCAAAGTGCTGCTTTTCGCAGTGGGTGTTCACTGTTCACAGTCTTTCCTAAGGGTGGTTGTTTTTTTTTTCTTCTATTTTCTCGACAGCCATGGGCCAACATCAACTCCAGCCATAACCAAACCGGCAGCGAGGCCAGACCCTGTCCCAGGTAAGTGCTACTTCCAATGGAACAGGACTAACACCTGTCCCAATGTCTTTACCATCACTCAATGTACATCTCCCAACACCACGGCACTAAAATCATCTGGAGACGTATAGTGTAATTACAAGGGGCCACGCAGACAGTTGGATCGCCATCGGCTACAGCTGTGCTGTTGATGGAATTAGGGTTGTTTTGGGAGCATCAGACGAGAGCGGCGGGGGGATGATGAGGGAGATGAGGGACGTTTCTCGAGTCTTCACGCTGTTTGTGTCACTACGCAGCTGAACGCAACTGGCCCGCCATCAAGTACAACAGCTGTTTGTGTCTCTCGACGGTCCCAGGCCAGACAGCAGCAGCAGCAGCCGAATTACAAGTGAAGCGCTGCAGTTTTCTTGGGGTGCCGACTGGAAAACAAACAAAAAATGGGGTCTGTTACAGACAACGGTCTGATTCGGAAGACTAGAGTCTGGAGTTTCGGCAGCAGTACAGTAGTTATGAGTGCTGAGAGCCAGGGAGTAGGGCAGTCTGGGTCCGCTCCCTCGAGTCTGACCGACCGCAGCGGTTGCCAGGACACTGTGTGTCTTCCCAGAACAGAAAAGACGAGTCGAGTCTAGGGGAGTCTGTCTCCCATCAGCCCTCTGCTCTCCCCAACTTGGTGTGTGTGTGTGTGTGTGTGTGTGTGTCCGTGTGTGTGTCCGGGGACTTGGATGCTGGCTGTAGTAATGGTGCTCCAATTATACGGCTCGCTGGGTTCCTTGCGGTAGCTCAGTATCACTAATGGAGATAATGAAGCAACAGGTACTGTGTAGCAAGGAACCCCCCCTCTCTCTCTCTCTCTCGCAGTCACTACCCTGAGCATCTAAGGACAAATTTAATGATGAGGTCTGTCCGACCATCAGAAATCACTCTGGAAGTACCACACACTCAATTTACCTCCAAACTCCTTGGTCATTTTCTTTTAATCACCTGAAATTGAAGAGAAGCTATCCTCATCGGGGCTTCTTAAGACTATCGGGAAGTATATCAGATGCTCTCACCACACTGGTCATCAAATTATTTTGCTTCTCCATATGATATGCTCCTGATATTCTTATGGAATGTTTTGTTAGGACCAATTCATAATTAATTTGAGTAAGTGCATGTCTTGTATAACATTAACATTAGCATTCCTTGGCATACCATTGACATATCAGAGGGAAAGTTTTTGATTAAAGCCACAATAATTAGTTCTCATCTCTGATCGCCTTCCAGGTCTCTCATTTGAGCTAAAGTGATGGCTGCAAATTGACGCAAATTCACCTTGTTTCACCGCCTTTCACCTTGTTTAGAATTTCAGGAAATAATTTTGGAAACATTTTATTAGCATAACTTTACATATTAATAATAATAAACATTATGAAGTTAGAGGTCGCTTGTTGAAGGTTTCAGCTAAGTAGGACATTGATTGATTGACGTGCTTCCTCTCGACATCTCTCCTCTTCCCTCCTCCCCAGTTGCTCCTATACTCATGAACGGCGTGACGTTTTCCATGTGCGTTACGCCCATTTGTGGGGGAATACAACCCATGCAAGTCAATTGGTGATGCTGGGGTTTGATAAACGAAAGATACGAACCTGTAGACTAGCGTTGTTCACGCGCAACATGCCGAAAACGTGTTATGTTGCTGCCGGCTGTTCAAATAATATAGCCACACAGCCGTGGCTGATTGTGTTCATTTCGGCTGGCCGATTGCATGTAAGTCAGTGAGATATTCGGTTTGTTTTCACCCATAAAGGGGCGTAACGCACATTTAAGAGCAAAGTACCCGGATGGCCGTTCATGAGTATGGAGACATTACCTTTGAAGTTGTAAAATGTACTTAGCGTTGTTTTAAGTGCCTGTCCAAAAATCACCTGTAAACCACCTGTCCAAGGCCACAGAGAAATTGGACATTGCAAGAGCTACTGGTTGGGGTGCTTCCTCTCTTGTTGTCCCTTCTGTTAAAATGATGACGTTGGAGGTCAGTGTTCAAGGTCGCAGACAAGTAGGGCATTGATTGATTGATTGATGTGCTTCCTCTTGGAATCAAATTGATCTAATGTAATGGATACATCACTTTAAAGCTGGAAAAAAGTACTTACGGTAGGGACACATACACGCGAATTTGCGAACTTTGCCATTCATTCCTATGAGAGAGGCGAAGGCAAGCGATGGCGAGGCGAAGGCAAGCGATGGCAAGCGAAAGCAAGCGAACAGGAGCGAAGCGAAGCGAAATTATTAAAGAAAGTTTAATGTTATGCAAATGAGGAGCGAATTCGCCTGCCACGGCCCAATCAAATCAACAACATAACTGTTCCATTCCATTTGATTCGCCACGACGACATGATGACGGTTGGATTTCGCCTCTCTTCGCTTCGCCTCGCTTCGCGTCCTATGTGTCCCTACCGTTAGTGTAGCTTTAAGTTTCATCACCTTTCCAAGATTACAAGTAAGGATGACATTGATTGACGTGTCCTCTCGGCTCTGTTCTTATCAAGTATTTATTTTAATGTGGTATGTCCTGCGTCTACTACTGTATGTGTTGTAGTATGTGTTGAGGAGATGTGAAATGTTGACCACCCAAGTTTCCCCCTGAGGGATCATAAAGTTTACCTTGACCTTGACCTTGGCATCTTTTCCTTCCTCCTCGCTCCCTGCCCCTCCAGCTGCCCCGGCGCCCGTGCCCAAAGCCCCATCCTGCCGGCCCCCGTGGGTGACGGACCCGGGCTTCGCCGAGCGCTACGCCCCGGACAAGACCAGCACGGTTCTGACCCACCACACGCAGCCGGCCGAGCCCACGCCCATGCAGAACCGCAGCTCCATCCTGCAGGCGGCGCAGCCCGGCGGAGGAGGAGGAGGAGGAGGCGGCGACGGACGCACCCCGCTCTGCGGCGCATGCAACAAGATCATCAGGTGAGCGGCTGGCGCCCCCTGTCTGTGGAAGACCATCGTTACAGGCCCTTGAGAGCCTCTGTTCTGTCGAGATAGGGTGCTTTGATGGGTTCGAATGAGGTATCAGTAGCCTGTGAAGATAGTCCTGAAATGAGGAAGGCCTATAGGCTCATGCCACCTAATAAGGCCTTCATAGCAACTAAAGCAACATCATTCCCAAAAACTTGTGATCCAGGAGTGATTTGTAGTTCAGCTGGATGGATAGGCCATATCAGCAGGACTCCCTTCTCTTAAAGTGGGGGATGTAGACACATTTCTTTACTCACTACGTGCATGGTTTTCAGCCATTTTTCACTTTTATTGTACATACTGTGAAAACCCTTCTCACTCACGAGTGAGAAGCTTCTTTTAGCCTTTAACCTTTTTGAGCGTATGAGTTACTGTCCCGTTTGGTGTCAAGGAAGATGCTAAACGCGATTACTATGCAGAGACAAAAGAAGACAAGAGGCTTTATTTGATGGACCACAACGTGCTTTAGTGCAGTGAGTTATTGTGCACTTCGTCTTATGATGTGAAAGCAAGGTTATCTCGACCTTGATCTTGAAGATTCTTCAGACGTACAGTGACGTGACAGAAGATATGAGTTACAGTCCGGCTTTGGGTGTTGAGAGGCGCTAAACTCCCCTTCTCCTCCACGTCCTCCTCCCGCCTCCTCCTCCTCCTCCTCTTGAGGCCTGAAGGAGGTCAACAAGGGTGAAACTGGGAGTGGGGGATTTATGACAAAGGAGATTGACATGGAGATATTAGGCGCTTTTGGAGTTACAAGCGCGGCTAAAATGGGGCGCTGACCTCTGGCATTAAATGTCTTGTGTGTTAAGGCGACGTGTCAAGAGAGAGGTCCTGAGCGGATTGACATCCTCACTAAGTGATCTTTGTGATCCTGTGAGGCCGGACATAGTGCAGTATCATGTTGTTGGGTCCACAGTTGGTTTACGTTAATGTACTAAAGGTGTGTGGGTGTGTGCACGCAAGTGGCTAGTGTGTGTGTGTGTGTGTGTGTGTGTGTGTGAGGGTATGTGTGTGTGTGTGTGTGTGTGTGTGTGTGTGTGTGTGTGTGTGTGTGTGTGTGTGTGTGTGTGTGCGTGCGTGCGCGCGCGCGCGCGTGCGTGCGTGTGTGTGTGTGTGTGTGAGGGTATGTGTGTGTGTATAAATGTGGTCTCTGTACTTTACATTGATTTTATCTCCCTTTTCCTCTCCATCTCTTTCTCTCTTTCCCCCTCTTTTTCTCATTCCTTGTGTGTGTGTGTGTGTGTGTGTGTGTGCGTGTATGCGTGTGTGTGTGTTTGTGTTTGTACTGTATGTGTGAATGGTCTGTGTACATGGCCTTTCATATCTATCCTCCTGTTCTCCCTGCCCCTTCTTTCCATTTCTCCTACCCTCCATCTCTCTCTCTCTCTCTCTCTCTCTCTCTCTCTCTCTCTCTCTCTCTCTCTCTCTCTCTCTCTCTCTCTCTCTCTCTCTCTCTCTCTCTCTCTCTCTCTCTCTCTCTCTCTCTCTCTCTCTCCCCACACACCTCTCTCTCTCCCCATACCTCTCTCACTCCAAACTCTCCCTCTTTTTCTCTCTCTCTCTCTCCCCACACACCTCTCTCTCTCCCCATACCTCTCTCACTCCAAACTCTCCCTCCTTTTCTCTCTCTCTCTCTCTCTCTCTCTCTCTCTCTCTCTCTCTCTCCCTCACCCCTCTCTCTTCCTCAGGGGTCGCTACGTGGTGGCTCTGGGTCGCTCCTGGCACCCGGAGGAGTTCACCTGCTGCCAGTGTAAAGTGCAGCTGGACGAGGGGGGCTTCTTCGAGGAGCAGGGCTCCATCTACTGCACCCGCTGCTACGACAACCGCTACTCGCCCAACTGCTCCAAGTGCAAGAAGAAGATCACAGGGGTGAGGGGGCGCTTAGTCTTTTGTTCATTTTTGTTTGGTTTGTTTTGATTCCTTTTTGTTCTGTTTATTTCTTCTTTTATTTCTTTAGTACCATGTATTTTAAAATGTTTACCATTTAGTGGCTGTGTCATGATCACAGCATTTCAGGTGGGATGGCACAACAACATTACGCCATTGCACCCAAAGTCAATTCAGCCATATTCATTCATTGGTGCGGAAGTATCGCCAAAATCAATTCAAACACAGTCATATTTAGGGTACTGCGAAAGCACCTTGTGTTTTCTCCGTACCATATCCGTACAGTATATGTGTCATAGTTTAACTGCCATTATATTGTATGCTGTTCTGTATGTGGAAATAGTTTATTCTGTTGTATTGTGTGCCAGTTCAGGAGATATCCCAACAGGGGCCAAAGTGAGTTTCATTGTACAGTAGTCTACCATAGAGACGGTGAAAATGAAAATGAAGATTCTTTGGTGTACAGTAGATGTGAGATGAATGTGTGTGGAAGAAAAGGGACGGTGAACTTTGACCCTTGGGGATTAATGGGCCAGTGAAGTGCTCCCCTCGCGTGCCAGGATGAAGGATGGATGATGCCACCATGCCATGTGGGACACACACACACACACACACACACACACACACACACACACACACACACACACACACACACACACACACACACACACACACACACACACACACACACACACACACACACACACACACACACACCACCAGACCACCCCACCCCACTCCTCAGAAACACCCATCACACTCACCCCATCTCTCTGACACACACACACACACACGCGCACACACACGCGCGCACACACACACGCACACACACACACACACACACACACACACACACACACACACACACACACACACACACACACACACACACACACACACACACACACACACACACACACACACACACACACACACACACACACACACACACACACACACACACACACACAGAGCCTGTTGTCCTTCCCTGCTGCGATAGCCTACCCTTGCACATTTCTGCCGTTGACAAGCTGCGGTCACACTCACTTGGCTAATGGGAGGTGCAAGGGCTTTGCTTTCACACTGGAGGTGTGGGACTGCATATGTGCATGGTTTTAGTGTGTGTGTGTGTGCGCGTGTGTGTGTATGTGTGAGTAAGCGAGTGTATACGTGTAGATGTGTGTGTGCATGTGCGTGTGCGTGCATCCGAGAAAGAGAGACAGAGCGAGGGGCCTCAGAATCTCACCTCATACTCTCCTCTCCCTCTCCCCCTTTATTCTCTCCTCTCCTTCCCTCCCCTCCATCCTTCTCTCCACTCCTCACTTCCTTTCCCCTCCTCCCCTCCACACCTCATTCTCTTCTCTCCCCTCTCCCCTCTATTTCCCTTCGCCTTGTCCCCTCTCCTCTCCCCTCCCCTCCTCTCCTTCCCTCCCCTCCATCCTTCTCTCCTCTCTCCTCATCTCTTCCTCTCGCTCACCTCCACTCCCCGCCTCATCCCCTTTTCTCCTCTCTCCACTCTCATCTCCTCTTCTCCCCTCCCATCTCCCCTCCCCTCCTCCCCTGCCTCCTTCTCTCCTCTCCTCTCCTCTCCCCTCCATCCGTCCCTCCTCTCCTCCCCCCTCTACTCTTCTCATCCCTTTATCCTCCTCTATCCTCCTCTATCCCCTCCTCCTCAGGAGATCATGCATGCCCTGAAGATGACCTACCACGTCCAGTGCTTCCTGTGTGCCGCCTGCAAGACGCCCATCAG
>NC_085879.1:20740712-20748212 GCF_034702125.1 Engraulis encrasicolus
CGCTGAGCAATCGGACTGGGGTCCGTTTCTCGATTCTTGTCGTTGCTAACCGTCTTAAGACCGTCTTAAGACCGTCTTAAGACCGTCTTACCATTCCCTTGGATTTAGTGGTGAGCGTCGCTGTCGAGAGAGAGTTGAGTCGCTCTTACGAAAGACCGTCGTTAGCAAAGACGCTTTCGAGATACGGACCCCTGGTCCGTTAGCTCAGCGGTATCATGCTACCCCTCCCATGCTCGAACTGGTGTGTTGACGTGGAGGTGGTGGGTTCGAGCCCCGAGTGGCGGACTGCGCAGGAAGACCTCGGTTGCATTAGCTATGGCTCCCGCCTTCCATCCATCATAGTTAGCCTGCCTCCATGATCTCTCCCCACGGCCCCATCATGCTTACCTAGCCTCCATGCCCCCTCTCAGCCACCTCCATCTCACAGCTGATCCCCTGGCCCTAGACCTGGACACACACACACACACACACACACACACACAGTAGCCAGGGCCGGAGGCTGTAGCTCTAAACCTCCCCTCTAGTACTGCACCTGCTCAGGCTGACGGTCTCTTTATCTCTTCAAAGTGCCTGGATTGAGTGTCGAGAGTCAGTGGTGTGGCCTCCGCAAAGCCTATTGGCCATGTACCTTTGCACCTTTCTCTCTCTCTCTCTCTCTCTCTCTCTCTCTCTCTCTCTCTCTCTCTCTCTCTCTCTCTCTCTCTCTCTCTCTCTCCCTCCCTCTCTGATTTCATTCCACACTATCGTTTCTATTTTCTTTTGGTTTTGTAGTGTCTTTCTATATGAACCATACCAAGTGCCTTTTGTAAAAGCTTTATAAACGTTATCGTTATGCATTCAGTAAAAAAACAAAATACTGCTGTATTCTTCTGTACATGCTTGAGATGTTTTTTTATGCATAAGAATATGACTCCTGCATAGAGGTCGCCCTCTATAAATTATTATTATATCATTGTTTGTTATTAGATCCATGTAACCAATAAATGTTTGTCCAGTCTTTGCAAGTTCTGTGTACAGTACAGTGTTTGTGAATGCATTTCTGACTCAATACTTGGGAGGCAAGAGGGATTTCTCTCATCCTTTCTCAAGGGAGAATTTGTCTTTGTTTTGGCACTCCTCCATACTTTCATACATTAGTTTTATGAATTTAAAACTGACAGCAGATGGAGCACGGAGCCTAGTCTTTTTTATCCAAGTCATTTTTACTCAGAAGTACATAAGGAACTACTTAAGATCAGAGAGTTGCTGATTCGAATCCCACCCTTACGTCTCCCTACACCTCCATCCATGGCTGGAGTGCCCTTGAGCAAGGCACGCAACCCCACAATGCTTCAGGAACTGTAACCAATAACCTGTAAGTAACTGTAAGACGCTTTGGATAAAAGCTTCAGCTAGCCAGCTAGGTAATATAATGTAATGTAACTTCTGTGCAAAAGAAGATGAGTCTTCACTTCCAAAAAAGTAATGACTTCAGCCCATAGTTAACAATATATAATTTATTTACATCCATTTCAGGTTGAATTACTATACATACCTTTCTGAAATTTCATAGATATATATGTACATAAGGCCAAGTAAAGACTTGAAAGCACTTAGAAACCAATTTCCAAAATTCTACCCACAAATCCATATCATTGTCCAAAAAGTTAGAGACCCTTCTGAGGGTAGAAGGTGTCCCCGTTTTTCCACAAAATTGTTGACGACAATTTACATTAATAGAATAAGGAAAAGGAAAAGAAAACCAAAACAATAAATAAAACGGAACTGAATACAAAATAATTATACAATTGCATAAGCGCTGTGTCATAGTATAAGTACAGCATTTTTGACTTGCAGAAAGGCAAGGGACATTGAATAAAGAAATTCAATTAAAAACATTCACAGGTACACAATTCTGTTGTTCTCCGTTTTGGAAAAAAAAAGGTGAAAAAACAATTGAGCAAAAAAAGTACAAAGCACATCCACACACACCCACACTGAACATATGTCCATTGACAACAGAACAACAATGCATGAAGCTGAGAGATTTAAAAAATGGCTTGCGTTGTGTTGGGAACGGAGTGAGTTAGCTACTGCCTCCCCTGTGCCAAGGAGGCACCTTCTGTAGGCTTTTGGGCATTTGGGGCTGATTTCCTACCTCTCTACCTGTGACTATGAACTGAAGATTATGCCAGCCAGTGTGGTATGTCTCACCCACAAGGCTTGTGTGTTCTCGGACGAGTGTGAATATGCGTTGAACATGGTTAGCCTATGTCAAAGCCCTGGCTAAGTTAACCTACAGGAAGTGGTCAACCTAAAATAGTCTGCAAGCCGCATTTAGTAATGATAATTAGGACTTCAGGCTCTTCTATTAGATGATTTACCACTACCTCAAGGTAAACGTAACCTGGTTTAGTAGGTAATCGGGTCTCCTTTTGTAAAGCGGCCTTGGGTTCCATGAAAGGCGCTATAAAAAACGAAGTTATTATTATTAATACTACTACTACTGAACCACTCTCTTGGAATACTCTCCAGGTCCTTCTGTAAAGACGGGCTGCTGCGACTGCTTCTTCTGGGGGGGGGGGTGGGGGGGGGGGGGGGGGGGGGGGGGGGGGGGGGGGGGGGGGGGGGGGGGGGGGGGGGGGGGGGGGGGGTGGCTACCGGTACCTGAGGCCTATGTGGCATGGATATGGGTGCTGCTGGGAACGGGGACTCACTCCACATCCCTCTTTGCCTACTACTGGTATATTTAATCTCTTCCACAAGACACAGGTCCAGTGTCACTGGTGTGTAGGCCTATCTCCCAAATTTTTCACGTGTGTTAAAAATGTGGCTTGTTATATATGGTGAATTCAAGTAAATTGGGCCACTTTTTGCATATAAGTGAATGGCCCAAAGTGGCCCAATTTACCTGAATTCACCTACTATAACGTGTCCAAATCATGGGGCGCAAAACTGTACAAACATACGTACGTACACAGCATCAGGACAAAGTAAAACAACAAATGAAAAAACAACAGAAAGCTTCTGGCAAACAGTCTAAACCTTAAACACCGCAGAAAAAAGTATTTGTTTTTTTTTAATGCTATATAACCAATGAACAGTAGGCAAACACGTCACAGGTTATACGTTTTTTTTTGACAAATGTTTACGCCAGCAGTCTGTCTTTTTTGGCTCCATAGTAAAATCATGTACATTTACTTTACAAAGTGCTATAAGAAAACGGATTCAGTGTTGGTTTCTCTGGTTAAAACTTTACTGACGCTCAAGTGTGATCTGTTAGTCATGGTAAATAATCCTGTGTGAGTTTTTCATATATCTGTATGAGGGACAGCGTTACGATGAATGATATGAAGCTCACAGAAATGTCTCGAGAAAGGCCATGGGAGAAATAAGAACAAGCAAATACGTAGTATGTGTGTGTATGTACGCATGTGTTGATATATATTTATAACTTTGGTAGTCAGTGTGTTACTGATGAGAGCGGGTGGGGGGGTGTAGTACAAGAACAATTCATGTCGATACAAAGGAACTCAGTACAAAGGCAGTTAAGATTAAAACACACCACACACCACAAATTGCTTAAATTGAACACAAACAAAAAAAAAACGTGAAAATTCAATGACAACTTTTTTTTTTTCGTTTTTCAGATGGCTCACAAAATGCCTGTATGTGAATATGAGCGTTGTGATTGGATTAGACCAGTGGTTAGTTCTGCTCCTCAAAGCAGGCAGGCAGCCTTTGGGCTCCTTCGGAGGCTTTTCTGCTTTCTTTAGGAAGGAGCTTTTTGAGAAACACATCCCTTGTCCTTGGGGGGACTTGACTCAAACTCCCCCACAACTGGGAGTTTCTGGATGGAGCGAGAGAGAGTGAGAGGGAGAGAGAGAGAGAGAGAGAGAGAGAGCGAGAGGGAGAGAGAGAGAGAGAGAGAGAGAGAGAGAGAGAGAGAGAGAGAGAGAGAGAGAGAGAGAGGAATAATTCCCTGTTGGGGCTGATTTGCACAGTCTTAACTTCTCTCCACCGAAAAGTCTTGTCTCCCGCTGACCTCAAAACATCTCCCACATTCATGGATTCAGCAAAAAAAATAAAATAAGACAAAAATAATCTTAAAAAATAACACTCACACAGACATTTGCAAAGAGGCCTAAAGAACCCTAAAAATCACCCTTAATGTTTAGTGAATCTCCACTGAGTGGATGTGATGAGAACCTAAAGGAACATCAAGCTACTCTCACAAAAAAAAACAAAAACAAAACAAAACACATTTAAACAAAACAACACAACGATGGTCCTTTTGAGGACTTTTTGCCACCTTAGGAGTAGCTAGGTGTACATTTTCAAACCTACGGTATTAGGCCATTTACTGGACACAATTGCTCATCCTATTCACTTGCATGGTTGCCACACAATGTTAACTCATTTCTCTGCCTTATTGATTTCAAGGGGTGGGGTGTGACCACTCTCTTAGGTGGCCCCTCAGCTAACTTGCACTAAAACATCCATTATCCACACGGAAATAATGCTATCAAAAATAATTTTGCTCCTGGATATACATTTGGAAAATGTATGAGCTTCCAAACCACACATACATTGAATGCCCTACAGCCGGATGGCTTTTATACATATAAAAAAGAGAGAAGGGGGAGGGTGAACATCACACACTATTTTTTGACAGAACAAAAAAATCCTGCAATGTGCCCATTTTGCTTCTGAAATGCAAGGCGAGCTCTGTTTTGCTTCGGTCTGCTGTACTGACAGAAAAATATTTGGAATGAATAATCCATTCTTGAGTTTGCAAAGCTGCTAGGTGGCCCCGTTTCCCCCCCCCCCGTGGATGACACAGCATATTCCAATTTGTGAGCCAATTACGTGCGATTTTTTGCTCCACACTGAAGTCACCAAAAAAAATGGTCAAAAGTAAATATAAATACACCTTAAGCCTGGTCCCCAAACAACTTGAAACGAGTGATGTACTTCCCACTTTTGAATCATTTATCAAGATTACAGACAGACTTGACTCGACTGACAACTACAAAGAGAATATATCTATAAACTCCAGACTTTGTCCAAGTAACAGACAGACTCAAAAGCGCATCTGGTGCGAAATTGGCCACATTTTGCTGAGGCGCCAATCATCCTGGCCATCAGAGAGTACGAAATGACATGGGAGGGGGGTGTGGACATGGATCTCGATGACCCCTTCCAAAATCTGCGTTCGACCCGATCTCGATCTCTCTGCAAGTCTGATGCACATTGCATAAAGTGGCTTTTCAATTCTAAATATGGCTGTTTGTTTTTGTTGCTCTGCCTACCAGAGCTGAGGACGATGACCTGAACTGGTTATTGGGCAGTATTCGTTATTTCTCAATTCCTCCCCTTTTGTTCGCTAACACACCCTTGAAGTCAGATCCAGACTAATTTGGTTATTCACGTCGTCGGGCCCCTGCGATGGCACAGATGACACCCTTTTTCTACATATTGCATTTTTAAAATATATACAAGCAACTCACACATTTTGTTTTTTTTATATATTCTTTTTAAAACGTATGTTTTGAATTTTTAAATGCTGCCATCGTTCGACCCCCTGCCCTTGGTGTCTTTCCCTCCACCAAGCTAGAGACCGCCCCATGAGGAAAAAAAAGGTATTGGTCAACGTGATTGTATAAGGAATAGCAGAAATAAAAAACTAAAAATATTAGCCGTAGAAATAAAAAAATGGCTCTATTATCAAGAGCTTCTTTCTCCACGACTGTGGCAGTGAACCATCCTAACCACATCAAGCTCTGTCTCCCGACCCCAACCCCATCCCCACCCCCACCCCCACCACCCCCCTTTCCTGAATGGCACCCAAACACTGAAGAGTATACCTTTTCTTTTCCTATTACTCTGTTTTGTTTTCCTCCTCTCTTGCATGATTTTGGATCGTAAATCACACTTGAAAGAAAGAAATGTTGTCGCACACCAGGCGCTCCGAGAGGCTGGCTGGCTGGCATGCAGAGAGGCTGGGGGTAATGGATCCAGATCTTGAGTGAGCAGGGCAAATGGGACTTCTGTGGTTCAGTGAGGGACGGTACGAGTACGTACGACGACTACCTCCACACGATTCCAAAAGAAAGCGTTTTTTGGGGGAGCGTGTCTGTGTTTGGTTCCATCCTGCGTAGCGGAGGAGTACATCACATCACAGGGAGTTGCCAGTTGCTCCTAATATCCCCCCACCCCCCATCAGCCCACCCCAACCAGTGTGTGTGTGTGTGTGTGTGTGTGTGTGTGTGTGTGTGTGTGTGTGTGTGTGTGTGTGTGTGTGTGTGAGAGAGAGAGAGAGAGAGAGAGAGAGAGAGAGAGAGAGACAGAGACAGAGACAGAGACAGAGAGAGTGAGAGAACATGTGAAAGTGTGTCTGTGAGCATGTGGTTGTGTTCAGGTGTGTCTTCATGATCCATATCCCGTGTGTGTGTCTGTGTATCTTGTATGTAGTATCTGCTGCTGCTGCTGCTGCTGCTGCTGCCATCCGCCGCTGCTGCCGATGTGAGGACGTGACCATAAAGACGCTGTAGGGCGGCGCCGTAGGGTTAGCACTCGCCGTCCGACACCAGGAAGATCATGGCTTCCTGCTTGCCGATCTCGGCCATGACGGCCGCCAACTGGTTGAGGTTGCCGCTGTGGAAGTGCTGTGACTCCCACAGGTCCAGGATCACCGAGGTGGGGCTCGGCTTGGACGCAAAGAAGCCCATGTGCCTGCAGGGGACAGGGACAGGACAGATGGAAGAAGAGGACAGAACAAGAGATACATTAGTCAATGGACACGCTGACATACAAACTGGCAGAATAAAAATGTGAATCGATAGTCAAATGACTTTAGTAGAGACAAAGAAAGAGAAAAGTATGGATAGTTAGATTGATGAGTAAATGGACGTGTGAAAAGACAGACAGATATAGGTAAGTGCTGTAAATCAATGAATATGCCTATGAGCCTGCAGGAGAGAGACACAGTGGATGGCGAGATACAGAGGGGGAAGGAGAGAATCGGAGAAGGACTAAGTAGGCTACATAGAAGGACAGGTAGGCAACATTGTCAATTGATAGATTGATCAATACCCAGATACAGAGACAGACAGACAGGGAGATAGAAAGACAGGTAGACCGGACAGGTACAGTAGACTCAGACAGACAGATAGTCAATGACAGATGGACAAAAGAGGAAGACAGAGACACAGAGAGACAAATTGATGGGCAGAGAGACAGACAGTACATACAGTAGAGAGATACAGAGAAACTGTGTATGGTCCCTAACCACTATGCTCCGCAACTCCACTTCTTACCCCCTTTTCTCTTCTCCCCCCTATTCCCTAGCCCCATCTGCTTTTGTAAATCGACATTGGGTTACTTGAAAGGTGCTATATAAAACAAAGTCATCATTATTATTATTTATATTAGAAAGGGGGATACAGTAAAGCAGGTGTTTCTTAACTAGAATGGTTTTGGGACCCAAAACTATGACCATTCAATTGTGATCCACTTTTT
>NC_085879.1:20750712-20760712 GCF_034702125.1 Engraulis encrasicolus
AAAGCTGATCAATACCAACAAAAGCGGCGACTCTGGAGGGCTTGCGTGGTGGCGGTTGGCGGTTGATGTGGTGGTGGGGACTGGGGAGGGAAGCAGGGCGACTCCCAGAGGGCACCTGAAGTGGCTTGTTCGATCTAATGGCCTTTTTCTGTACTTCAAATGCCTTGGGGCACTGGGGGTGGCGGAGGCAAGGGTGGTGGTCGTGGTGGTAGTGGTGTTGTTTGTGTGTGTGTGGGTGTGGGTGTGTGTGCGTGTGCGTGTGCGTGTGCGTGTGCGTGTGCGTGTGCGTGTGTGTGTGTGTGTGTGTGTGTGTGTGTGTGTGTGTCTATGCATGTGCATGCATGTGTGTGTAGACCTTTCATATTGTTTTTTTAACATGCCATTTTCTTTTTTGTCGGGGATAGAGAGGGGATTCAAAGGTAGACTGTGTGCGTATGTGTGTGTGTGTGTGTGTGTGTGTGTGTGTGTGTGTGTGTGTGTGTGTGTGTGTGTGTGTGTGTGTGTGTGTGTGTGTGTGTGTGTGTGTGTGTGTGTGTGTGTGTGTGTGTGTGTGTCTGCGTGCGATGGGGATGGGTGGTGTGGGTGCTAAAACTTAACTATCGACCAATGGAAAGAAATAAACACGCGAAAAAAACAAAGCCAAGACAACAGCAAAAAACCCCCCGAAAAAACCCACAAAAAACCCCAAAGTAAAACGCAACACAAACACTCACACAACTGTTGGTACACACGGTATATTATTTTCATAAGCTTCCTGTTTATGCAAGGAAGTGAATGTTGATCCCGTGCTCAGTGCAAAAGCTTTAATTGAAACCAAACCGCTTGCAAAGTGTAATTAATTGCAGGGAGGGAGGCCTTCCTGGTCGAATGAAGTCTAGCCCACTGTGTTCCATCTAAGCCTGGACACTGAATGGACAAATAATTGAATCCCGGCCTGGGGTGCATTTCTCAAAAGAGAAGTTGTTAGCCTGTTAGCAACTTTGATAGTTGCAAATGGGAAAATGCATTGAAAACAACAAAGTAGCTAATGTAGTGAGCAACTTTGGTTTCGAGAAATGCACCCCTTGGTTTGTTTTGATTGGCCACAGTGGAGTTAATTGGCAGTGAGTTGCAAGGCAAGGCAGAGAGGGATGAGTGTCAATATGAGGAAGTGTGTGTTGTGCTTGTGGTTGTGTATGATTGTTTGTGTAGTAGTAGGGGAGTGTGTGTGAGAGAATGTTTGTAGTGTGCTTGTGTGTGTGAGCGTGAGCGTGTTTCTGTGTCGTAGCAGTGTAGGTGTGTGTGCAGTGTGGACGTAGTCTATGTATATGTGGGTGTTGTGCGTATCTGTCTGGGTGTGTATACTCTCTCTATTGAGCCTCTGTGTCATCTGCATTCATCTGCATTCAGCCCGATACTGTTTGTCTGTATGTCTTTATATGTCTGTGTGTCTGTATGTCAATGTCTGTGCGTGACAATATGTATTCTATGTCTGTATGCAGTGTGTGTGTGTGATGGTGGGAGGTGTCTGAGTGTGAATCTGTATGCAGTGTGTGTGTGCCAGGTTCTTTGGTTTCATCTTGTGGTTTCGGAGCGGTGTGTGTGTGTGTGTGTGTGTGTGTGTGTGTGTGTGTGTGTGTGTGTGTGTGTGTGTGTGTGTGTGTGTGTGTGTGTGTGTGTGTGTGTGTGTGTGTGTGTGTGTGTGTGTGTGTGATGGTGGGAGGTGTCTGACCTGTCCAGCTTGAGCCTCTGTGCCAGTAGCCTCCAGTCGGCCCCGTTGGGGCAGGGCGCGTCCAGGCTGCTGCAGATCTTCTGGCGGATGAGGTACGGGATCTGGAAGGCGCTGGGGCCCG
Source organism: Engraulis encrasicolus (assembly GCF_034702125.1). Taxonomy (NCBI): domain Eukaryota; kingdom Metazoa; phylum Chordata; class Actinopteri; order Clupeiformes; family Engraulidae; genus Engraulis; species Engraulis encrasicolus. The sequence goes on from NC_085879.1 coordinate 20,752,545, forward strand.
CCAGGGCCGGCGTGCTGTTATCCATCATCAGGAAATCAGAGTCCAGGGGCCGGTTATCCTGTAGAGTAGAGTAGAACAGAGTAGACTAGACTAGTTACTTCATTGTCCACCATTATGAAATCAAGAGTCCAGGGGCCGGTTATCTTGTAGGGGTAGAGTAGAATACAGTAGAGTAGAGTAGAGTAGAGTAGAGTAGAGTAGAGTAGAGTAGAGTAGAGTAGAATAGAGTAGAGTAGAGTAGAGTAGAGTAGAGTAGAGTAGAGTAGAGTAAAGTGGAGTACAGTTACCCCATTGTCCATCATTAGGAAGTTAAGAGTACAGGGGCCAGTTATCCTATAGGCCAATAGTCTCCAAATGACGGCCCGCGGGCCAGATCCAGCCCGGGCATGGCAAACATTTAGCCTGCCATGAGGTTGGAACAAATGAAATCATAAATGTGTGCTATATGTGTCCATACGCTTGGGAGATGTGTTTGGCCCTCAGCCTCATTTGCGCTACATAATTTGGCCCTTGAGGAAAAATATTTGGAGACCACTGCAGTAAGGTCTAGTAGAGTAGAGTAGAGTAGAGTACAGTAGAGTCCCTTTATTGTCTATCATCCGGAGATCAGCATCAGGAAATCAGCAGTCCAAGGAGACAGAATAGACAAAGAGAAGAATAGAGTAGTGATGCTCTGAAGAACAGAGTAAAGCAAGGGTCAGATTATTTGTTTGTTTATTTGTATTTTTTTTCCCTCTTGCCCAACATCAGGATATCAGAGTCCAGGGGCCGGTCATCCTTTGAAGAGCAAAGCAAAGCATCATCAAGCATTATTATCATCTGAGTCATGCTGTGGCTCAGAGGGAACCATACCATAAATCTGGATCATAAGATCTGGATTCGAATCCGACAAGAGGTCATTTCCTGATCCCTCCCCATATCTCTGACACACTACTTTCCTGTCTTTCATCACTGTCCTATCACAATAAAGGCAAAGAGCCATAACATATCTTTCAAAAAAGATTGTTATCTGTTTGATACACGATAGATACAGTTGAGGACGATATTATTAGCCCCCCTCCTGAAATTAGACATTTCTCTTGATTTCTCAGTAAGAATGACCATTATTAACCGTTTCTGTTATTCTGGAAACAAATACACTGATGGAGATAATGTTCAATGAGTTGAATTTGGATTTTTCTATTGTTACGATGAGTTTAAACAAAAAACTGCAAAAATGACAAGGACAAAATTATTAGCCCCCTGATCATTAATAGTCAATATGGCGCCATTTATGAACCAAAACTGACAACAGGCTCTGATAAGTTGCTACCTAGGTTGGCACATGCCCCACTAGGGATTTTGGCCCATTTCTTCACTGCAAAGTGTTCTAGCTGGTCCAAATCGCATGGATGCTGAGCATAGACGTTAACCACAGACTCTCAGTGGGATTGAGGACTGGACTATGAGCGGGTGATTCCAATATCATGGTTTTAGTGTCCTTGAAGAACCTCTGAACTAATCTAAATGTATGCTTTTGGTTACAATGTTGTTGGAAGAACCAGCAATCCAGATTCAGACCCAGACTCCCTGTGTCTGAGGCTGAATAACAGACTAAACTTGATGCCCTTCCACTATGTGTAACTGTGGAAACTGCTTAGCCTCATTAGACCAAAGAAGCATTGGACACCTGCCTAGATGATTGTTATTGACCTGGCCTCACCTGGAGGTTTTTTCCCCCGCAAGAAAGACAGTTATTAGGGCTTGTCGTCATATTGGGCTTTGGGGCCATCATCACAGAATAACCCCTTTACTAAAGGCAGTGCATATCAGAGTGTTATTGAGCTTTGCCTGTGAACATTTGAAAGTTAAAAATGAGTTTTAAACGTCTCTGCTTTCATCTGATGATATTCAATTGCACCTGCTTTGATGCATGAATTCTGCATCTGTCAGGTGAAGAAATGGATAGGCCTTGAATCTTTATAAGATGGTTTCCACAATTAAACATGGTGGTGGATGCATCATTCTGTGGCAGCCTCAGCCACAGGAAACCTTGTTTGGGTGTACGGCACCATAAAAACAGAAAATTATGATAGAATGTGGAAAGTGACCTTGCAAAAATGTGCTCATAGAGTGAGCTAAGATCTTCACTGGACCTTTCAATAAGATAATAACCCAAAACTTGCATCCAAAATAGTTCAAATGTTCTTCAAGGACACTAAAACCATGGTCATGGAGTGGTTCAGACCTCAATCCTTTAGATAGTATTTGAAGAGTGCTGAAAATGAATGTCCATCCTCAACATCCATGCAATTTGGACCAGCTTAACTATTTGCAATGAAAAAAATGGGCCAAAACCCTGGTAGGACATGTACCAACATAGTTAACAACTAATCAAAGTACCTGGTGTCAATTTTTGTTCATAAATGGCACTGTATTGACTATTAATGATAAGGGGGCTAATAATTTTGTCCTTGCCATTTATACACTTTTTTGTTTAAACTCATTGTGAAAATGGAAAAGTCCAAATTTAACTTATTGGATACTATCTCCATGGTGTATTTGTTTCCAGAATAACATACATTTATTAATAATGATCATTCTCAATTATCAATGAAGAGATATGTCTAATTTCAGGAGGGGGGCTAATAATATCGTCCTCAACTGTACATCCACATCTTCCATCTCTTCCTCAATTATCTCAGGCTTTTGTCATGGTAGCGGGGGTTGTCAAGATCCCCTGCTTTCTCATCGTCATACAAGAGTGCAAAAAGCGCTTGTTGACGTTAAACTGTTGCCCATATCAGGTCACGCCTCGCTCTAATTTACTGTCATTCAAGTGCTTTTGTAAAGATTTTGTTAGATCCTGTCTTGTTTACTTCCTGCTGCAAAAAGTGTCTGTTTATGCTGCTGATGTTGACGTTAAACTGCCTCTGTATTATAGCCTTCGTTTCCATCAGGTCAAACCTGCACTCCCATTCACTCTCACTCAAGTCTTTTACTTTAAAAGCAGAATGACACAATTGATAGCGATAATAGTGATGCTCGTCAAAACAGTGTCTTATGCAACCGTATTGATGCAAGTGTCACAGCATGGTTGACAATCTGTCTCCTCCTCATTACATGCAAGCTGTATGGAGAAAAAAAAGAACCGCGGACGGATATCCTGAGGACTAAGGTGGTATTTGCCCTGCTTCCATTATAACCATGAAAATCCATACGGCCGCAAATCAAAGCTATTAATGATTGATTGGAATTGATTTCGCCAGGCGAGATCATTTACAATCTTTTAACCCCCAAAGTCCCTGTTTATGCAACACATGGCATTTTGCCGTTAATGCGAAAACATGACATTCTTCTCATTACAATCCATCATTACTGGAGCGCAGGGAGAAGGAAAAAAAGGCAAAAAAGACTCCTTCTCTCAATAATAAAATAATAAAATAAATAAAATAAACTGCTGCCACCTTCAACAGATCAGCAGCACATGCTACAGCGGTTAATTAAACCGTGTACCAGCCACTCTCCCCTAATCCCATCTGTTAAGATTTCACACACACCACGCAAGGAGCCATCATTGTGTTTCTTTAGCCAGGAAAAAAGAGAGAGAGAGATAGAGAGAGAGAGAGAGAGAGAGAGAGAGAGAGAGAGAGAGAGAGGGGACTGGTCAGTACCCCGGGAGCCCATTGACCTCTGGCTCCGCCATTGGCCAGCTGGCGCCGGGCATTAGTCGGTGGGTGGGTGGGTGAGGGGGTCTGGCACACGGCAAATGCTAGCGGTTGGAGAGAGTGGTGGTCGGTTGCTATTGTGGCTCAAGCTTTTGCAGCCATATACTGTATATACAGTACAGTGTAATCTCAATTAATCGTATAACTATCTTTTTCTTGCGGTGGCTGAGGGGATCTGGCACACAGCAAATGCTAGCGGTTGGAGAGAGTGGTGGTTGGTTGCTATTATAGCTCAGGCTTTTGCAGCCACATACTGTATATACAGTATAATCCATATACTGTATATATTAATCGTATAACAATCTTTTTCTTGTGGGCTGAGGCGCTCTGGCAAGCAACAAATGTTAGCTAATGGTTAGAAAGCCTGGTGGTCGGTTGGTGTTATGGCTCAGGCTTTTACAGCCATATATGATACACAAAAATGCTGCTTTTGAGGAAAATATATATTTTTGTGAGATATGATATCACAGAAATCACAGAATATACAAGCACATGCTTCCAGGAGCTTGAATCCGTTCCTATTACAGGGGGGCAAAAACCCAGGAAAGCACCGAGACCGCTACCACCAACAGCTCCTACTGTTCCTGTTCTTGCTGATACTTGCTCTGAATTCTGATGGTTAGGTAGGTGTTCCAGTGGTATTAAGAACTCTGTCTGATGGTGTAGGTCTTACACTTATCTGTTCAATGTATTCAATGGCTTTCAAAAGAACCATGAAGACAGTTATATTTGTTCAATACTAGTTCAGAGACTACAGCTACCTCAGCAGTGTTGAAGTCGAGGCCGAACCTTTGTCTCTGGTCAGGTCATACAAGAAACCAGAGAACACTACGGGTGAGTTTAAATGGTAAAACTTTGCGAGATAGTTTTATGTGGGCTGCACTAAGTTTGAGCCAGGGGCGAGTTTAGGCTATTTTTAGTGGGGCCACGGCCCCACCGTGACTTGGCTCGGCCCCACTAGCTCAGGAGCCTTTTAAAATATTATTTGTGAATTGTATCGGGAATTAATGCAATTGCGCAGTCGCTTTGCCCCTGCGCAATATTCTGCTGCGACTGCCCCGTCTGGCAACCCTGTGTATGAACTTCAAGAAAGGTCTTGTGACGAGTCTGCCACACCTCTTCTGATTGGTTTGCATGCAACTGTTTGCCGCCAGAGTTGTGTTCAGTTATGATTTTTGCGAAAGTAGTTTCTGGATTTATCATGCAGCCGAGGCAGAACCCAAATCTGCGCATATTCTTGTGATGAGAAGGTATGATGCACACTACACTACACACAATAAAGTGGTGTAGGCTACTGTAGTGCTGTGTGCAGACTATGATAGCATTGGTGTCATCATAACTATTTTGTAAGCTTATGGTAAAAAAAAAAAGTGTTGCGATGAAAGGCCATTAAAATCGTCCATTATTAGGTTGTGGATATCCGTGAAACATGCTTAGCGGTGGCTAAGATTTTGTCAGGTGGTGCCTTGCGACGCACAATAGCCTACTTTCACTTTCGCCAGTGTTATGGGGCTCTCTGTTGACCACTTCATGCAAGGTGAGTCAGTCAGAATCACAAAAGCTTGAGGTAGCAAGATAACGGAAAGGGGAGTCAAATACAGATGGAATACAATGCGTAATCAACCTAGGCCTACTGAGGTAACCATGCCGTTTCTTTGCAAATGTGTCAGAAAAAAAATCAGAGTACAAATGATGAGGACATAGTTAGCACATAGGGGTTGTTACTACTAATAGCCATCAGGACAGTCAACATTATATATCTGCCTGGCAGCGTTTAGAAGTTGTGACTCGAGGGAATGAAACATGCTTCACCCTTGGAATAGCGAAAAGCAGGCAAATCTCTGCTGAAATTAGGTCTATATTACGGCGAGTCACCATTACATTGATAGTCGAGGTTCGCCCATATGCAGGGGAGGTTTATCCATATTTTGGTGATGCTGTAAATAATTGTGATGTGAGAATGCGGGCTATCCAACTTCTCACTTAGCCTACTGATTTTGATGATTGGGAACTGTGTGAAGTTTATTGTTAGACAGCTGCTGCTTATAAACTCCACACTGAATAGCGGTTAGCGTTAGCGATTGTTAAGCACTTTTATTTGTAACTTTAACTTACAGTTGGGATAGTATCGTGCTGTAGGCTACTGTATGCAGAATTTGCATTAGTGACAATATGTATGATTGCTTTGTGAACCCATCCTGTAAAATTGCGTCTTTGGCTGTAGCAAGTTAGCTAAACATGCCAGGTTACGAGACGACTAGCTCATTTATAAATACGGAGTGAGACAGAGAGAAGAGGGGGCTTTTGATCCTGCTGCTGCGTGTGTGGGAGTGAGTGGGTGGGTGAGCGAGAGAGAGAGAGGGGCGCTTCTGATTGGATCAGCGCGAGTTTCAGATTAACCCCTGAAGTGCTGGGGAACAGCAAGTAGTGGCTCCTGTAATATTGAGTTGGGGTTTTGGTTAAAATGTACCAGCAGTGAAAACAAGAAAATGAGTGAAAAATAATTCACTGCACATTCTAACAGTCCATATCACATTTGAATTAAAAGTAACTTACTATGATGTGATAAATATCCACTCATGTTTTTGTATTTTGTGTCATTTTAACAAAATGATTTGGATGGGATTATTAAAAAAATGCTACTGTTTCAGTGCAGAGTAGACTATTATGACCATGTTATATTGAGATTGGTGTGATTTGTACAGGGAGCTGGAAAAATATTGCATCACAGGACAGAAAGGGTTTTTTTTTTTTTTTTTTTAGTACCGAAAAGTACCGAAATACATGTTGATACCGATACCGGTACCAAAATATTGGTATCGTGACAACACTAACTCTGTATAATACTTCCTATAGGCCTACTGTATTATAACATTTCCCTCTCTCTTTTTCTTTCCTCTCAATCACATAAGAACTATGACAACCATTAGGGTGTGTATATGACACACAGTAGGCTACCAATCACAAGGATTACCTATGTAGGTAGCCTAATGTAAGTTAGATTTCGTGGGGGGAAATGTAATGTCATGTCTTGTGGGTAGTCCTTCATTGAGTGAACTGTTATTTAAAATTGAAAGCCTTTTGAAAACGAAATCTCAAATCTGAAATAGAAATAGAACGCTTGCTCTGTCAGGTACCTCTGTCAGCACCAGGGGCCAGGCCCCCCTAAAGATCAAAAGCTAAAATCGCCCCTGGTTTGAGCCTTGCGTACATTTCTATCAAAGCGGGCGATTCAGGCAAGTTTGGACCCACACACAATGGGCAATCCGCTCAAAAGCATTTTGATAGAAGTTAAGAGTTTGAGAGAAGCTTTAAAGCTCGCCTGAATCTTCTCTTCTTTGGCCAACTTCCCTTGACAGATGAAATATGCTTGTAAAATGGCCTGGTATTCTGCATTAAGACACTACAGTTACCTTGGTGATGTTGAAGTCGAGGCTGAAGCATCCACCCGCCACCTGCACAGCTAACCTGCTGTATAGGCTACAATGTGTAACGTCTTATGTATACAATGTGATGTAGGTAGGCTACATGTACGTATGTGAAACCTACTAAACCTACCTAATACTGCTAACTAACATTTAGTTAGACATAAAGTGGTAGTTGGTTACCTTGGCGATGTTGAAGTCGAGGCTGAAGCTCTGTCCCTCGCCCTCCACCTGCCAGACGCACAGCTGTCCCGTCAGCTCGTAGGTGCTGAGGCTGAGGCGCTCCAGAGTGAAGGTGCAGTGGAGGCTGCGCTGGGAGCCGCTCCAGATGTGGTAGAAGGGGATCTCCTGTGGAGAGCACGGGAAGAGCAACACACACGGGTGAGGAACATAGTGGACATACAGACAGACAGACATCCACACAGACAGACAGACAGACAGACAGACATATATATACACGTTCACATACGCAAAGACAGATGGACATACCACCATACAGTACAGACACACACAGGTACAAAAATGCAGGCACCCTTCACACACGCGCACGCACGCACGCACGCACGCACGCACACACACGCACACACACACACACACACACACACACACACACACACACACACACACACACACACACACACACACACACACACGCAAACACGCAAACACACAAACGACTCCTCCATTTCATGACCGCTTCAAATAACTCAATTGTGGACTGTTTTATGTGCCTCCATTATGCATTGAAAAGCTGTATAATACAACCATGTGGAAATTCAGAGCAAAACAGTGGTGCAGTGGAACAGTTCCAGTGCTCTAGTTATGGGAGGGGGGGGGACCAAGACCACAGGGGAGGCCTGTGTTGTTTACACATCAAAAAATCCATACGGGTGGTCCTACGATTCCTCCAACGGTGGCACAATTCATCATTTGACAAACCAATGCAAAATCAGCCTACAGTACCACCACAGCACAATATGGAAGAAAACTAGAGCATCGTGGAGCCTTGTTCTGTTTTAGGTGCATAATTGCAGGC
>NC_085879.1:20790712-20805712 GCF_034702125.1 Engraulis encrasicolus
GGGTCAGCCCGAAAAACCCGACGGGCCCTTTGGGTTCGGGCCGGGTTCGGGCCGAAAATATAAGCATATGGCTCGGGTCGGTTCGGTCCGCGGGCTCAATATTTTCCACCCAGTGAAAAAAAAATCAGTTCTGCTGTTTACCGTGAATCATGGCGAATTTCCCCTTGATGGGTCAGGAAAGCTATCTATCTATCTAGATATATGTAGGCCTGCGTAACGAAGGTCTGGCAGGCTGCTGCAGGCAACCTTGCGCAGTGCTTAATTTGTAAATCACAAGGTACCAGAACACAAAACAAACATCACATCACAGCGATGATGAGTTGGAAAGAGGTCCCGGAACGCACAGAAAAACTACATTGGCTACAATTACGCAAACTAATAAAAACGGGAAAAAAGTTCTTAGATGCAATTTTAACGATATTGAGTCCCATGTCAGCTCATGGAACCATACTTTTGTTTCTTAATACAAGGGACGGTTGGCAATCCAATGACTATTTTAAACAACAGCCATAGTAGGCCTAGCATATTAAATGCTGTAATGACAACAACCAATATTTTTAGTTTGATCGCTAACTTTATTGCTTAGTCTCAGCAAATGCAGTGCATGGAAATTATGTTTTCCCCATGAGGTGAAACGAAACCGAAGCGGTCTTCTACATAGGCTATACTAGAAAGGACAGTGGCTTTCCAATTAGGTTATCCTCTCCACGTATTCACACAACGTTGGCATATGCGTATTAAACGTTAAATCCACGCTTTGTTGGCGACTTTGTTGCATATAATTAGGCTAATCCGCATGTGCTGTTAAGATATGCCACTTCACTATTTAAATGGCTCGTGCACCGATGGTAAGCGAGCGGCAGCGAAGGTGCCGGTAGACTTGGCTTTTCACACTGACTGTCTGCTCGCGCTGCGGTCTGGTTGAAAATCCCCTCAGCAAATGTTTTATTTGGAGCGTGTAGGCCCTGTTTGAATGAAATATCACCTTGTCTTTGCTGTTTTCGTGCTCAAATTGACTTTTAAGCAACTGTCGGGTCTTGGGGCGCACACACATGCGGAGCGCTCGCCAGCCGAGGAAGATCTCATCCTCTCACCTAGGCAATCTGTCTTTTTTGCTACATGGCTGATCAATGCACCAACCGTAGCCCAGGTGCCACTAGAAATTAGTATGTCCAAAACCTTGTGTGCCGACCAAAATTGTATGAAACTTTTAAACAATGTTTGGCACAGCCAGGCTTTCCATCTCATCCACGCATAAGGAGGGAGGGGCAACTTTACGTAGCCTATTTAATCAGATACACGGGGTGGAAATGTAGTAAGCCTACATTTAGAAGTCAAAACAAAAGGTGGATAGATTGTTGTTGCCGTGAAGAGGCGGTTATTGAAATCGCGCTGTGGATGATTCTGCTTAAATAGCAAGAACGTTTCCCCATTTCATATTATGTTTCTATCGTGGAAAATATATTTTCACTAGGTTTTTAAGTGGGTTATGCAATTTACTGCACATAAGTGCCCTTAAAGACCCACCACAACCCGTCATTCTCCATAGGATAACGTGGGGAAACTCGACCCCCGACTTCGGGCCTCGGGCCCGGTTCGGTTAGATAATTCTAGTGATGTGTCGGGTAACATCGGGCTCGGGCTTTAAAAGCTACGGGCCGGGTAGGGTCGGGTTGACATTTTCAGGCCCGTTGAGAACTCTAATCTGGCATACAGGGCATTTTCCTGGCGGGTCAACTGTCCTCAGGGGTTGTTGTTGTTGCTTTGTTTTTTTTCCTCTTAGGGAATGGCCCACAATTTATAGAGTGTTACGGATTTGTGCATCACACTCAGTAAAATTGAAAGAAAAAATGTCTGCACACTTAAATCCTCTTTGTGCTCTTTTTAATAATTGGCCAATTATTAAAAAGAGCACAAAGAGGATTTAAGTGTGCAGACATTTTTTCTTTCAATTTTAAACAGTTTTTGTTTGTGTTTGGCACCTTTTAATCGAGAGTGCGGTGTGATCCGGCTAAACACAACATGCATCACACTCAGTAACACACGGCGCAGCAGCAGCAGTAGCCTAGCGAGACCATTCACGTACTTCCGGCCAAGGATTGTAGTATTATGGGATGGTCAGGACCAGGCTACAGCAGCAGTACTGTGACCAAAAAAATGGCCTGGGCACTTCAGACGTAGACACAGCCTCTATGTTTTCTGCCATATGGTGCAGTCTATTGCCTATATTATAGATGAATGAATGGGCTTCCTCATCTAAATCGTAGGTTGGTGTTTCAGCGAAGAAATAGAAAGAACAACAAAGCAATAGTATCGGGACTGGCGGCCACTGGGAAATGCCCTGCATGTCAGATTACCAGCTCAGCCCTGCCCTGCCTGCATGTGTGAGAGGCCGGTTTAAGACAAGAATGCCAGGGTCCCCCAGTCCAACTCTGGAAGGGCCTGCACTCACTCTCAGTAAGCCCTTGGGCAACGTTAAGCAAGTATGATGGAACGGAAGCCTTTGCTGAAATTCCAAAATAGTGCATTATTCATGAATATATGCACCATGGTCATTGGTTGGCTACAGTGTAATTTGCATGGGCGTACTACACATTTAACTATGGGGCTACTGCACCAGGGAGAAATTAAGTCTGTGAGGACTGAGTACAGTAAGACCAGTGGAAATGTCAACATGAAACGAGGAGTTGCGTGCGACTGGTTCCAACGGGTGTCAAAATCAAACGGAGCATTGTGATGGTTGTCTACCTGTCACCCTTTTCTAAACACCACTTCTATTCCAAAGGTCAAAAGGTCAGCGGTTATTATTTGCCATTTGCACATGAACCAGCAGTCCAGGCACATTGACATTTTTGCTCAGACCCAAAAAGCCCAACAAATCAAAACGAGTTACAGAGGTAGAGCAGGCTACTTTCGGTATCAAGTGTAAAGTATCCAATGATTAAGTCATATTTCAGGCCTCAAATAAATAAAATTTGGGGAATGAAACAAGAATTAGACTGTCCAGAGCCAGCTTCACCGCACATGTCCCTGATGCACCACAACTTTAGATTTAAAGGTGTAGTTAGTCAGTGTAAACCTATGTCCTCAGACTACCTTGTCAACTAAATATGAGAAACGATATACTGTATGTAAATACATATAAAATATACATGGAAATCTTATCATTATGAGGTTCTTGGCACATAAATTATATGCAAATGTCTTTAGGAATTCATCAATACAAAATCTATGCAACATACATAAATAATAATCTTACCAAAATGTAAGCAAATTCAAAAGAAATGTTGTTATGAGCAATCAGCAATGTATAGGGCCAAGCAGGGACATAGACCAGAGTTGCAATGGAGTTAGAATGAAAAATGGAATTAGATCATCGGGATGATTATTAACACAAAGTGTCCAAATATCAATGTTGGTCTAAGACATACTGTAGGACAGTTTCCTTTTTTTTGGATACTTTGCCATCAATTCCAATTGCATGTGGCACAGCAATGCATTAATTATAATAATTTTAATAATGAGGGTTTTTTTTCAAACTAATTAATATTCTATACAACATGCTGAAGATCACAGGTTACAGCATGTCAGCCTCATTCTCACAGACTACTGCACTGCTCTTGGAAATCATCTCCGGAGGAAACAAAAAATGCGCAATTCCGTTAAATAATCATGATTAATCAATTAATTATTGATCAAAATAACTTAATTATTGATCAAAATAAATAGTGAATAAATTGTCTTCTCCCACAAGCCCTTCATTTCATCTGCTCGTGTTCATTCTCTTGACGTGTTTGACAGAAGCTAACGACTACACAACCCAAGCTAGATGATAATGTATTGACGATGTGCTAACGTGGTGTCTGCTCTCCAGTTTGATGGCTAATTCTTTGCTGATCTACTCTTCTAATTATCTGTGTATCAATTAACAACTTCTCTCTTTGATAACACCCAACTCCTGATCATAATTCACCTAGGTTTGACAGATAGTCTCATCACCTGTAAGCAATTTTAAAGGATCATTGGTAGAATCACCAAATTACATACAGCGATGAAGATGTGTGCCCACCAAATCATTATTGTTCAACTATTTATCCACATGCTCTTCAAAGAGACCAAGACCTAGACAAATCTAATGCATTTAGTTGACGCTGCCTAAGCCATTATTTCAATTTAGACAAGCTCTGAACCGGTAACCCTTCCATCCCAAGGCCAACAACTGGGCCACAACAGTCCATTCAGTATATCAATCCACTGGCAGTGTACAGTATCTTAAGCTGAGGGTAATTCTGACAGGCAAGGTAAGGCAAGGCAAGGCAAATCCATTTGTGTAATGCATTTCATACACAATGGCAATTCAATGCACATAGCAAAAAATAAGACAAATAAAAGCAATACAAGCGCTTTGCGTCGAAGCCCCATCTTAGGGCAAAAACATCCTGCATGACGTCTATGCAGTCCATACAACATGTATATCTGTAGCGTATTGTTTCTCAGCGGGCTCTCTGTAGTCCCCCAGGGGCCTTGGGGAGTCTTAGGGGGGGCATTGAGAAAGATACAGCTGAAAGGCTCTGGTTTTTAGTTGCCATGGGGGGGGGGGGGGGGGTATGGGGGCAATAGTTTATTTTATTTTATTATTTAAAAAAAGTTTTTTGCCTTTATTTTTGACAGGATAGTAGAGGAAAGAAAGAAATGAGTGGGGAGAGAGAGACGAGGAAGAATCGGCAAATGACCAGGGCTGGAATCGAAATTTGTTTTTAATTTGTTTTCATACTAAGGAGGGGCGTTGGCAGGCTTATGATGAGGTTGCAGCTGGTTTCTGGTTCACTGATGTGTTGTGCTGATGAACCTTTGCCAGTCTCATTTCGTATATCACCATTAGAGCAGAATTGGTGTTGTTTAAACGCTGGAGGTTTTTGCAAATCAAGTATTCGATCTTACCGTGAAGACGTCCTGCGTGTCGTCCATGCAGTAGACGCGGATGCTGTACTCCAGTGTGGTGCAGTAGGCGGGCGCGAACAGCACCAGCTTCAGACGCTTGGCGGCGGCCATGTGCAGCGACTCCCCGACCAGCGCCAGGCGGCCCAGCTGCTCCGTGAACAGCCGGCACGTCTCGGCCTCCAGCTGGCAGTAGAAGGGCTCCGACACCAGCTCCTCGCCCATCACCAGCACGTCCTGAAGGGGAGGGAGGAGGAGAGGAGGAAAGGGTTGACGTTTATTTGAAAGGCATAGGGTTTATTTGACAATCATGGGTCATCAATTAGCATCAGCTGGCAGTATTAGGGCTCCAACACAAGCTCTTCCCCCATCGCCAATACATCCTGAAGAGGAAAGGGTTGAGGTTTAGATGCTGGTTACACATAATCAGAATTTTAAGAATGCGTATATTTGTTGTGTAACGACATGTGGAAAGAAATAAAAACACCATTATCGTGACAAGTGCACTTCAGCCTTTTAAATGGGATATGTTTTAAACCAGAGTTTTGAAATGCACATTCTAAAACTAAAGCGTTGTCAAAAATGTTCACATACGCGTAAACAGCTTGTACATTTATTTGAAAGTGATGGAGTTTATTTGACACACAGGATCATCCATTAGGATCCGCTGGCAGCAGAAGTGCTCCACCACCAGCTCCTCACCCATCACCAACACATCCTGATGGGAGGGAGGAAAGGAAGACAAGGCCACTGTTATAAATGTGCTGTTACCGGAATGGCAATGACCAAGTTACAATGTAGGCCCTGTGCACTGTCATAGTGGTACTATGGTAGTTATTTTTTTTCAATGAGTATAACAGCATTCCACCACTGGAATTGCATGTGATAAGGGGCTCCAGTTTATTTGAAAGGTATAACAGGTATACTAGAGTTCGCCTTTCACCTACCGGTACACGTTCTGACAAATGGAAGAGAGCGAAGAGTTGTTGTTTGTTTTTTTGCTAGGGATACGATTCGTTTGGCAGACACATGTGATGCTAAACCAATCAGGATCCATTAGGATCAATAAAGATCTTTGCCCATCAAGGATTATTGTTTATTTTGAGTGTCACATGTGATGGTGCCATCAATTAGGATCAATTAAGATGATCTGTTAGGATGATCTAGTATTCCCAATGCTGGAGAGTGAAGGGCTTAAGATCCACTATTCAATATTCAAAATGGACGATTTTAGAGTACATCAAAACCCATGGATTCGAGTACAAGCAAAATGTACATTTAACTCTACACATTCACACAATCCATGAAAACACAAACAAAAAAAACACAGGCACACACACTGCCAGTGAATCCTTATTGCAACCTCCCGCAACTCTTCCATTGCATGCAATGAAGCACAGATCCCCTATAGACCACGACAGGTATAGTAAGGTAATGCAGTGTAAGGAGTACATATATTTAATTAGTAGTGTCCATGTCCCCTGGGCCTAACGACCCCTCCACTGATCACGACATGGGCCATCCGGAGCGCTTCGTGTGTGGCAGTGAGGTCGGATGGGGTCATGTGACAGGGATCAAAGGTCACAAGGTTAGGGGATACGGCTTCATGGCATGTTTTTTAGCAGACGACAAATGGCCTTGTTTTATTTGCATATTCATGCCTTTTTTTATCACATATTAATTTTTCTTCTTGTCGCCGTGAAGCAAATGGCACGTACACTGATATATGGGCCTGCGGGGAGTTGTCCTTTCCTGGTCATTTGTCTGAGGCAATGTCACCCTCCCATCCCCCAAAAGGTCACCTGCTCTTTCATACACTAGTGGGAAATATCAGCAAATCTCCCAATCAAAATGCATGAAAACAGGAGTGTGTAGTATATACAGTCTCAGCATACAAATTCAGTTCGTGTGCAGCAGCACTCGCACAGAGAAACAAACACATTCTCTTTTTTTGTACGGGAAACGGAAATTGCTGTATTCAAAGATCTGAAACTCCTATGCACACACAGCCAGGTTCCAGGTGCTGGTGAAGTGCAGTCATTTGGAAATTGCTGTGTTCAGTATTGCGTGGAAGAGGGAGAAGAAAAAACAGCTATAATTTCTGACCATCAACCTAGGGCCCATATAAAACACAACAGTGTGGCATACTGTGTATGCTGTACGGTAATGTGTGCACTGCAGACAAAAAAACAACCACAATATCTGTGACCACCAAACCATGGCCCATATACCACACTACCATGGAGCACACACACACACACACACACACACACACACACACACACACACACACACACACACACACACACACACACACACACACACACACACACACACACACACACACACACACACACACACACACACACACACACACACACACACACACACACACACACACAATGTAATTGGGCTGATCTACTGCTGCACCACCACGCCTCTACCTCTCTCTCTCTCTCTCTCTCTCTCTCTCTCTCTCTCTCTCTCTCTCTCTCTCTCTCTCTCTCTCTCTCTCTCTCTCTCTCTCTCTCCCTCTCCCTCTCCCTCTCCCTCTCTCTCTCTCTCTCTCTCTCTCTCTCTCCCTCTCTCTCTCCATTCCCAACATCCGGCTTCCTACAGACAACATGAGCTCGTCTGATGCACACGCACCCTGTCGGCGGTCGAGATCCGATGAATTTATGATATGTGTTATTACAGACTGCGGGACTGACTATTAATTAAGATATGTGCGGTCACATCACAGACCGGGAAACCGGGCTCGGAGTGAAACGGATACCGATCGGCGGCGCCACGGTCCACGCAGTATAAACAGCTTTATTAATCAATTAGTTCCCCGGCTGTTGGCGTCGCCTCCCAATAATTGGCGACGGGGAAAAAGGAATAATTGCGAGTTTGCTGATCTTAGTAGCCTTGCAATTTGTTTTGGAATCTCACAGCACGGGGGGAGGGGAGGGGTGGACAGATGGAGAGGGAGAGAGAGAGAGAGAGAGAGAGAGAGAGAGAGAGAGAGAGAGAGAGAGAGAGAGAGAGAGAGAGAGAGAGAGAGAGAGAGAGAGAGAGAGAGAGAGAGAGAGAGAGAGAGAAGGAGGGGGAATAGAAGAGGATATAAGGAAAGAGAGTAAGAGAAAATGATAGAGAAACAGAAATTAAGGCAATAGAGAGATGAAACGAAGATATATAGCTGGTTGGAGAGGAAGAGAGGAACAGAGAGAGAGAGAGAGAGAGAGAGAGAGAGAGAGAGAGAGAGAGAAAGAGAGATGAGGCAGTGAGGGAATACAGGGGAGACAGACAGAAAGAGGTGGAATAGAAGAGGATAGGAATGAAAATAGAAAAACTGAAATGAGAGCAAGAGAGAGAGACGGCGACGAAGACATATATAGTATGGGGTTGGAAAGGAAGAGAGAGAGAGAGAGAGAGAGAGAGAGAGAGAGAGAGAGAGAGAGAGAGAGAGGGAGCATGAGAGAGACGAAGACATATAGTAAGGGGTTAGAAAGGACGAGAGGAACAGAGAGTGAGTGAGAGAGAGAGAGAGAGAGAGAGAGAGAGAGAGAGAGAGAGAGAGAGATAGAGCGAAGGAGAAACAACGATACACGAAGTGAGCGAGGCAGCAAGTGTGTGTGAGATAGAGAAAATGAGCTTGAGATCATGTGGTCTTGGCTGGTCTGATGTAAAGAAGTCCTCCACATCCCCAGAGGAAATACTTCTGGTGTGAACACCAGCGCGCGCGGGGGCATGAATCATATCCTGATATAACCGAGAGGGAGCCATAGCCGGGTGAGGCGGGTAGGCGCTGCGCAGCGTTTAAGGCGTAACGCTCCGAGAACGCTCCTGCGCTGCGTTTGATGGCCCCCCATCATCACGGACATCAGACAGGCACGCTCACACGCGGCCTGCTGGCTGGAATTTAATTGGGGCTGAATGAAAGGAGGAAGAAAAAAAAGAGAGAGAGAGAGAGAGAGATAGTGTGTGCGTGTGTAGCATGTGTGGGTGTGTGTGTGTGTGTGTGGGCGGGAGGGGGGATGGTGGGTTGTGCACTGGTGGGCTGTGTGTTCCTTAAAAGAGGATTCTCTTCAAAGAGATTTACATTTACTCCAGCCCCTGCCACCACACATCCTCCACCAACATCCTTTTCTCCCCACCCACCCCCCACCCCAAGACTTAAACACCCCAACTCCACCACTGCTGCCCCCCCCACAACCATACAAACTCCACCAATCTTTTCCCCACCCAACCCCACCTTGTCTACAACCCTCCCTTCTCAACCCATCCCCGACCACACCCCTGCCTTCATCCAGTTATCCAATCAACTGTCGTAAAACCTCCTCTCAAGCCATGCGTGCTCCCAGGGCACCCCTCCGCCAGGAAATTAAATCCCGGCGATCAATAAAAATCAGACACTATCTTCATCAATGAAATTACCATCGACACCAGCCCATTTACCGCACGGCCACAATGAAGTCTCATTTCATTTTTATTTTTGTCAGTGTCGCCGCATACTTATTTATTTTTACCGAGGCCGAATGCCGCTGAACATCACCCTGATCCCCCACCCCCACCCCACCCTGCTGGTCTGTGTCAAAAAAGACAAAAACAAAACAAAAACAAAATAAAAAACTCCTCACGTTCAATATCAACAAAGAAACAAATGGAGCTGGTGTTTTCTCCCGTGCTGCTTTTGCCCGTGCGGCTGTGTTGTGATTCTTTTTTTGTTGCCGGGCGCGTTTCGCATTTATCACGGCAACGTCGCATTAATTAGCCCGACCCCGACCTGCCACTGCTCTTTCTCTCCGGGACAAACTTTCATCCTTCTCTCTTTCTCCCCTCCTTTTCCTTCCATCTCCCTCTCTCTCTCTCTCTCTCTCTCTCTCTCTCTCTCTCTCTCTCTCTCTATCCGTCCTACTCTCCTCCCACTCTATCCCTCCCTCTCTCTACGTTTCACTCTCTTACACTTTCTCTCTCTTTCTCTCTCTCTCTCCATCTATCCAACTCTTCCTCGCACACTACATCTCCCCCCCTCTCCATCTCCCTCTCTCATTCTCTCTTTCCATCTCCTTCTCCCACATTCTCTCTTCGTCCACCTCTCCTCCTCCCACCTTACTCGTCCCTCCCTCTACCTCTCTCTTTTTCTCTCCCTCACACCCTCTCTCTCTTCTCTCCATCTCTCTCTCTCCTCTCCTCCTCTCTCCACATCTCCCCATCGCCTCCTCCTCACCTGCCTGCCTGGCCTGTCCAACCTGTGGGGCCCCTCCGGCTATATTTGGTCCTGCTGATGATTAAAAGTGCTCGTCTAACCCCGGCCGTAAGACAGGCCAATTCATCGTTGCCGACGCCCCATCGCTGCCACACCGAGGGGTCTGAATAATTTATGCGCGATATCGAACATGAAAGAGGACCTGCGCTGTGCTGTGCGGTGCTGCACACCCCCTACTTTCACCACGAGACCACCCCTCCACCACCACCCCCACACTATCCTTTCCTATCAACCATCAACACCCACCCACCACCCTACCACCTAATTTGGCTTCCTCTTCCGCATTCAGAATGGCATCCTGGGCTTGCCGTAGAGTATTATACACTGGTCACATAGTAGCCGAAGGCAAACGCTAACCACCAGCAGCAGCAAGAGGACACGGAGGAGGTGCACGGTGGAGATGGGAGATGAATAAAAAAGGGCAGGGGAAATAGATGCCTGCGAACCAGGAAGCAGCATCACAGAGGACAGGAAGAGACATGGAGGGTAGGGAAGAGAGAGAGAGAGAGAGAGAGAGAGAGAGAGAGAGAGAGAGAGAGAGAGAGAGAGAGAGAGAGAGAGAGAGAGAGAGAGAGAGAGAGAGAGACCTTTAAAAAGCCTTTTATTAACACCATTCAGCCATCATACATTAGCACAGTACAGCCACTGCCCAAAAGCAGACCAACACCCCCCCTATATGTTCATAATCAGCCCTCCGTCCCCCCCCAACCTCACACAACACACCTCCCACACACCAAACGTTTGAAAATTTCTCCAAATCATTGACCAAGTGATAATACAAGTATTCCACCTTGATGCGACTTTTAGCCATTCCCAAAAAACCCTCTAAACGGTCTACATACACCAGGTTCAGCATTTTCTGCTTGCGGATCAGCCAAATGAGAGAGAGAGAGACAGACAGAGACACAGACAGAGACAGACAGACAGACAGACAGACAGACAGACAGACACCCAGAGAGAAAGAGGCCGAGAGATCGACAGAGATTGAAAAACAGAGGGTGGAAAGACACAGAGGAAGAGCCACAGAGGGTGGTAACAGAGACACAAACAGAGAGATTTACATGCTAGCCTGCTATATGCAGTAGCTGGACTATAAACGAAAAAATCAATAAAGAAAAAAATACAGAAATACAGCGGAAGATAGAGAGTGAGAGAAAAAGAAGAGCTATGAAGAGTTAGGTAGAAAGATACACAGTACATGGAGAGCAAGGTGGTTAGCAGAGGTGGACAGGGCACAAGAAGAGAGCAGCATTATGAAAAGTGGAGATGAAGAAAGAAAAAAAGAAAGAAAGAAAGAAAGAAAGAAAGAAAGAAAGAAAGAAAGAAAGAAAGAAAGAAAGAAAGAAAGAGAAAAAAAGGAAAAAAGAAAGAGAAAGAAAAATAACAACACAGGAAGACATACATAATGAAAGGGGGTAAACAGGCAGGGGGGGGGTTGCAGAAGTGAAGTGTGAGAGACTGCTGTGTGAAGGGAAAAGAGTACAGGAGATAAGAGTGGGCTTGTTGAGCACTTAGCATTTGGCCATGTGGTGCACTGTGTCTGTACCGCACCCCTCACAGTGACTGAATAGTAATGGAGTAAATGACTTCCACACAAAGCAGCACGTCAGCAACTACATAAATGTGAAGGGAAAAAAATAAATACCAAGAGAGAGAGAGAAGTGAAGGCCCTTATAAATGATGAATGAACTGCACAACCAAACACTACTATGTGTGTATTTCTGTGTTTAGTGTGTGCATGTTTGATTCAATGTGTGTGTGTGTGTGTGTGTGTGTGTGTGTGTGTGTGTGTGTGTGTGTGTGTGTGTGTGTGTGTGTGTGTGTGTGTGTGTGTGTGTGTGTGTGTGTGTGTGTGTGTGTGTGTGTGTGTGTGTGTGTGTTCATATGTCTTTGTGTGTGTTCGTGTGCCTTTGTGCATGCCGTTTTTTGTGAGTGTCTGTGTGTACGCATGATTTATGTATGTGTATTTGTGCTTCTGTCTCTGTACATTTTTAAGTGTGTGTGTCCCAGGGCTTGACACTGGCACTAGCTAACCGGCCAAATGCTGGTAAAACTTGGCTGTGGCTAGTAGTACTTTCAGTGTCGCTAGCCAATTTGGCTGGCAGTTTATTCCTTGGTAACATACTCATCATAACCTTTATGCTGCTGTTTGCCCATTCTGTATCAATTATTTGTATTTAAGTTCAAAAAGACAAAAGCTCAGTAACTCTTCAGTTTCTATTTGCTTGATATACTTCCATGTACAAAGGTATACACTCATCTTGCTTTAGCACCTCATCTTCTGAGGTTAGACGTACACGTATCATGATAAAAAAACGATAGAAAATCAGTGGCTAGTGGAATACCTGAATGGCTAGTGACTCGGGAAAACCACTAGCCACAGTGGCCAGTGGGTGAAAAAGTTAATGTCAAGCCCTGGTGTGTGTGTGTGTGTGTGTGTGTGTGTGTGTGTGTGTGTGTGTGTGTGTGTGTGTGTGTGTGTGTGTGTGTGTGTGTGTGTGTGTGTGTGTGTGTGTGTGTGTGTGTGTGTGTGTGTGTGTGTGTGTGTGTGTGTGTGTGTGTGATGTGCATGTGTAGGTGTGTGCCAGCTTACTGTATGTGTGAAAGACGTGTGAGTGTTTGTATGTGTGATTGAAAAAACACACTGGTGTGTGTATGTGTGTGTGTGTGTGTGTGTGTGTGTGTGTGTGTGTGTGTGTGTGTGTGTGTATGTGTGTGTGTGTGTGTGTGTGTGTGTGTGATGTCAGGGAATTGTGCTTGCATTTGTGTTTGAGTGTGTGTGTGTGTGTGCATATGTGTGCATGTATTACATATTTTAACACATGTGATGGACACGTGCATGCATGTGCATAGAGAAGCCTGTGTGTACCAGCGCCTTCTCTAAAGTAATGCGTGTGTGAAAGCACATTTATTTCAGTGCAGCACATGTGTGTGAAAGCCTTTCTCTCCGCCTGTGGGTCAAATGAATGGATAGAGGTTCCCATCCTTCAACCAGTAACCTCAACCTAGACACCACCACCCTACCGCCCCCATCCCCGACCACACCCCTGCCTTCATCCAGTTATCCAATCAACTGTCGTAAAACCTCCTCGCAAGCCATGCGTGCTCCCAGGGCACCCCTCCGCCAGGAAATTAAATCTTGGCGATCAATAAAAATCAGACACTATCTTCATCAATGAAATTAGCATCGACACCAGCCCATTTACCGCACGGCCACAATGAAGTCTCATTTCATTTTTATTTTTGTCAGTGTCGCCGCATACTTATTTATTTTTATCGAGGCCGAATGCCACTGAACGTCACCCTTATCCCCCACCCCCACCCCTCACCCCACCCTGCTGGTCTCTGCCTGTGGGTCAAATGAATGGATAGAGGTTCCCATCCTTCAAGCAGGAACCTCAACCTAGACACCCTCCTCTGCACACCCCCTGCTTTGCCTGGTTCACACGAGACCACATTGTTTTCTAGAAACATTGAGATTTTGGGGGGCATACGCCGCTTATCAATTAATCGTAAGTCGATCGATAAGGCTATCAACTAATGATTAATGAATTAACCGATAATTTGCATCCCTACAAGAGAGATCTGGGGCCTCATTTATAAAACTTTGCGGAAGAAATGCGCCAAAAGATGGCGCACGCACGAAACTCAGGATGTGCGTGCGCAAGAAAATATTCAGATTTATAAAGCATGGCGCACGCACGTTCCACGTCGATTTCCCTTTATAAATCCCAACTGACTCTGAAGTTGCGGCAAATGTGCGCACCTGTGGACACACCCATAATGATCTATGAATATTCAGTGAAACGCCCAAAATGAATATTTATATCTGTGGACGGCGTGCGGAAAGCAGACGAGATAGCCTATTTACCACATGTGGAGCAAACAGTTTTATTAGATAGGCCTAGAGAACGTTGGGCAAAGTGGAGCGGTTAAGTTTGGAAAGTCGTACAAAAATAAAACCTCGAATTGCAGCATGTGGATGGTTATGTTGACAAAAATCACGCTATACCAGAAGTAAAAAATAAATAAAATAAGGATGGCATGGACATGAACCTGCCAAGTCATGGACATGTAGTATTAATTGAGTTGTGAACAAAGGGAAAAATAGCTGCGTCAAGGAAACATCTCACATGGCATGTCCCCATGTGAAATTCACCGGTAGAAAATCTATTCGCTGTCTCATCGCACCTCATATGCACCGGGTTTAAACTTTTTTCAACAATTGCCGTTGGTCACTGCGCGCAGCTGTCTGCTTCCAGTTCAAAGCGACGCCCCAACTGTCGATCGACATATCCACAGACAGCATGACATATGGGCATTTTCTAGTCTGTATTTATTAAATGTGTGTATTATAAACGTACATTATCAGTGTATAAGGCCAGCTGTCAAATGCACACCTCTGCGTCTTTGATGACGAATAACCGCATGGAAAAGAAATTACATGCACCCAGAGAAACGAAGCTGTCCATTAGTATGGCACTTGCGCTTGCCTGTATGGCTGAGAAAATCAACCATTACAGATGCACTTGGGACTCGAGCAAATGATTCTGCAACTGTCTTAAATGTTGACGTAATCCCTTGCAGACTCGGAACACTTTATAGCCTACCGATACGATTATAGCCTGATACTGGAAAGGACCGTGGTTATTGTTAATAAAATGTAGGGTATTTCCAAATTTAAAATTTGAAGCGTCTATTACTTCCTTACAAAACATGCATGTGGCTATGGATAGGCCAGGTAGGCCTACTTATTATTTTCCACCATTACCAAACAACAAACAACCGCGTTTTCGTTGCGAACTGGATTA
>NC_085879.1:20813212-20823212 GCF_034702125.1 Engraulis encrasicolus
AATTTTTGTGTAATTATCTGGTATTATGACGTCATTATGACATCATTATCTTATTATGCCCAAAATCTCGCCATAATGGATTTTCCAACTAATTTAGGTAATGCACTTAAATTTTAATGATTTTCTGCTTCAAACCACTTAAATGCTCACAAAGTTGTCTGATGCAAATGGAAATAGCAAAAAAAATATGAAAATATATGGCGTCATAGATATGGTGAAGTGATTTTTGGTCAGACATACCTGTCAGAAAACCGTTGCCATGGCAACAGCAAAAATGATAAACCTAATCTTTCGGTACCTAACTGTAGCCAACTAAATGGTAGGAAAAGTCACAAAGTTTCGTAGTCATAGCTTAAGTCGTTAAGGAATTATACGACATCAAAGTTGGTGCGGGCACTTTTAGCCCCCCCCCAGTCTGGATAGGGTTAAATCGCCGAAAATAGTACACTTTGTACTAAGTACGGTCAAAAAAAGTACACTTTAAGTATATGGGTTTTTCACCTGAGATGAAGAAGAGAGACAGAGAGAGAGAGAGAGAGAGAGAGAGAGAGAGAGAGAGAGAGAAGAAGAAGAAGAAGAAGAAGCAGGAAGAAGATATTGCAAGGGAAAGAAGAGTGAGGGGAAAAAAACAAAACAGGGCGAAATACAGATAAGGTGTTCTATCAAAAGACAGAGAAAAAGACCGAAATGCAGCAAGGAAAGAAAGAAAGAGAAGAAGAAAGAAAGAAGGACAGAATAAGAAAGAAGGAGAAGCAAGAGGAACAAAGTTAGCAAGACAGAAAAGGAGAGATAGGATGAGAGAGACTGAGAGAATGAGAGAACAGCAGTAAGTAGAGCTGGAGGAAGAATAAAGAAAGGCGGGAAAGAGGGGGGGGTGTAGGGTAGGGGGTTGGGGTGGAGGTGGGGGTGCTGTTGGTGCAGCTATATTGTTTGATATTGTTTATATACCTAATTCCAAAAGCTCTTTTGCATTATTAACCAGCCACAAATGGTACCAGGAGAGATGGGCAATTTCGCCACAGACTTCACAATAAAGGCCTTAAGTACGTGTCAGCGAGTTCGTTATATCTATTAATTAGGTGGCCATTATGTCCGTTCGCATGTGTGCCGCTTGTTTAAATATGAATCGCACACGTACAATACAGCGCAGTAAGCAATGCATAGGAATGAATGGAGACATGAAATATGGATTGTAACGCCTGAGGAGGCACGGTCGGACGGCATTGTGTGTGTGTGTGTGTGTGTGTGTGTGTGAGAGTGTGTGTGTGTGTGTGTGTGTCTGTGTGTGCGTGCGTGTGTGTGTGTGTGTGTGTGTGCGTGTGTGTCTGTGTGTCTGTGTGTTTGTGTGTGTGTGTGTTTGTGTGTGCGTGCGTGCTCGCGTGTGTGTGTGTGTGTGTGTGTGTGTGTGTGTGTGTGTGTGTGTGTGTGTGTGTGTGTGTGTGTGTGTGTGTGTGTGTGAGTGCGTGCATGCGTGTGTGTGTTTGTGTGTCTGTCTGTGTGTGTGTGTGTGTGTGTGTGCATGTTTGTGTGTGTGTGTGTGTGTGTGCATGTTTGTGTGTGCGTGCATGTGTGTGAATGTGTGCGTGCGTGCGTGCGTGCGTGCGTGCGTGCGTGCGTGCGTGCGTGCGTGCGTGCGTGTGTGTTGGGGGGGTTCTCTTTGTGGCTTTTCTCATAATTATTCCGACATGCTCTACCTGCATTTCACACACACAACACACACAACACACACACACACACACACACACACACACACACACACACACACACACACACACACACACACACACACACACACACACACACACACACACACACACACACACACGCATGCACTCCCTCTCTTTGCACTTGCAGTGACCTGGACTCGTTTTCAGCATGGCAGCCTGATGATGATCTCAGAGAGAGGGGATGGGAGGAGGAGAAGAGAAGAGAAGAGAAGAGAAGAGAAGAGAAGAGAAGAGAAGAGAAGAGAAGAGAAGAGAAGAGGTAGTAGAGGTGATGAGAGAAGAGAAGAGAAGAGAAGAGAAGAGAAGAGAAGAGAAGAGAAGAGGAGAGAAGAGAAGAAAATAGAAGAGAAGAGAGGAGAGGAGAAGAGAAGAGGTAGTAGAGGTGATGAGAGAAGAGAGAGGGAGAGTGGAGGAGAGAAGAGAAGGGAGGAGAAGAGACAAATAGAGTCAAGGGGGTAGAGAGGGAGGAGATGTGACAGAAAAGGAGAGAGAGAGAGAGAGAGAGAGAGAGAGAGAGAGAGAGAGAGAGAGAGAGAGGGAGAGAGAGAGAGAAAGAAGGAGAGAGAGAGAACGAGAGAAAGAGAGAGAGAGACAGAGAGAGAAAGAACGAAGGAGAGAGAGAGAGAGAGATCGAGAGAGAGAGAGAGAGAGAGAGAGAGAGAGAGAGAGAGAGAGGGAGAGGGAGGGAGGGAGGAGGGGGCAGCTAATTGGCTTGAATGCAGTGCCCTTGGAGTGGATCGTGTTGCAGTTGCTAGTCCCCGGCTCCAGCCCCAGCTCCGGCTCTAGTGCATATCATTTCGCCGGGGCCTTGGCAGCTCAGCTCTTGCATCACTTGGCAAGACAGCCAGCCTGTACACACTCTGACTCTTTTAGCGGCGGAGAGGGGGAAAAAGGAGGAGTAGATAAATAAAGAAATGAAAAAGGAAGGAAGAAAAAAATGAAACAGGAACAGGGGAGAGCGCTAATAGGGACTTAATTTTCAGCAAAACCACAGTGGCCATGTGTGTGTGTGTGTGTGTGTGTGTGTGTGTGTGTGTGTGTGTGTGTGTGTGTGTGTGTGTGTGTGTGTGTGTGTGTGTGTGTGTGTCCATGTGTGTACAGGATGCGCGCCTGTGTAATTTTCAGCAAAACAACAGTGCCCGTCACCTGCTGCATTATGTTTGTGTGTATGTGAGAGAGCTGTGTGTGTGTGTCTGTGTCTGTGTATGTGAGAGAATGTGAGGCTGTGTGTGCATGTGTGTGTGGTCTCAGCATCCTTCTTCTCCCCTCCTCCCTTCCTCCCTCTTCCTCTCTTTTTTTCTTCCTCCAACTCCTCCTTCGTCATCTCATCTCGCCGGTCGGCGCGACCAGATATCGGCAGCTGTCCGCCTCTGATAGGCCCCTTAAGTCCCGCAGATAGAGTCGCCTGGATTATTTTCGCCGCGGGCATCGTCCGCTTTCATCTGTCCCAAATCCCGCTATCGCCGCCGCCTCTTTTTCACCCGTCCGCGTTGCCACGGGTGATCCCCCCCCCCCCCCCAACATCCCAGCCCCTCACACCGCCACGTGTTCACTCAGCGTTCCGCGACCGAACACCGGCACAGCGATGACGACAGGAAGGAAAAAAGAAGCTTACAACTGCCGCAAGCTGACTACCTCTAACCTCTTTCTTCAACCCCAATCCGCCATCCCCACAGCCCTCCCACAAAACCTACCCCAACTCTTGCAAAAAAAAATCTGTGTACATCAGTACATCTGTGCATGATCGAAGCTGCCCATTTATAACTTCTTTTCTCAACCTCAATCTGCCACCTCTACAGGGGCGAAGCTATGGGGGGGTAGTGGGGCTCTTGCCCCGGCCTAGACCCAGAGCCCTCCCCTATTGGTGGTGGGAGCCTGGTATTCACCTTCGCAGGCCAAATGGGCGGCCCTATCATTGTTGTGCCCTGGGGCCCTGTGTGCAATTGTTCTGCCACTGCACCTCAATGTCCCTTCTCCTCCTCCCCAAAACCCCAAACTTTTTTCACCCCCCCAACCCCAATCTGTTTAAATCAGTACATCTGTGTATGACCCAAGTTGTCTACCTATGACCCCTTCCCCAATCTATTACCCCTGCAGCCTTCCACTGCTATCAGTCTGCCACTGATAGCAAAAGTATCACATCCACCACCACGTCGCAAAATCTGTACACGTTGTCACGTCATCATGATTTAAGCTGCCTATCTATAACCTCTTTTCTCAACCCCAATCCAAAACCCCAATACAGCACCTCCCCTCCGCTCTCCTACACCCCACAACCTGCCCCTGATAGCAAAACTCTTGCAGCCTCCATCCTGCCAAATCTGTGTATGTTGTCACTTGTCATGATCTAAGCTTCCTATCTATAACCTCCTTACGCAACCTCAATCCAACACCTCTGGTCCCTCTAGCTAGCACATCACCCCTTTAGAGTATCATACCTCCGTTCCACCATCTTCCAAATCCGTGTATGTGTTTCCTTATCATGATCCAGAATCGTGCTATAAATGACAAAAACCAACCACTCAATCATCACAGCCCCTCATCCTCGTCCATCCCCATCCCCATCCATCCAACGGTCTAAAATGATGATACACCAACACCAACACCAACAGTTCAAGCACCCACTATCCGCAACATGATTAAAAAAAAAAACAATTCTAAATTCTGATTACAGAAATATCGACGTCTATATAAAGAGGTGTTGACCGAATTTCAGACCAGTGTCTTAAAGTAGCATCTTTTGTAGCACATACTCAAAACAAGCCCAAGCTAAACTGGTCAAACACTCCCATCTCAACGCCTTGAATTTTTCACATAAAAAAGAGCGCATCCATTCAACCATCAAATCAACATCCCCTGTAACCAGGGTGCGCTTTGTTGGAAAACCAGAAAGGGGGATATGTTTCAGATTTTAAGCAATATCAATGGAATTACATTAAACTGTGAAATTATTTGCAAAAAGTGGCGATATCAAAACCAGAAGGGGAGACAATCCCCCCCATCCCCCCCCCCCCCACCCCCATCAAATCAACATCCCCTGTAACTACTAGTCCAGTCCACTCACCTGTATTGGGGAGGGTGAGCCTGCCTCCCAGGAAATTAAACGTGCCGTAGGAGGTGTTGGCGCTGTCGCGGGGCAGCGTCTTGAAGTAGCTCTGCGTGGACAGCCGGCTCATGAAGTCGTTGGGGTCGGCGGGCATGGGCAGCTTGCCGTTGTGCAGCGTGTGCGAGCCGTTGGGCAGCGGTTCCAGCAGGGGCCCGTTGCTCATGGAGAACTTGTTGGTGCCCGCCATGGTGCCCGCCATGGTCCCGGTGCCGCCGCCACCGCCGCCGTCGTGGCGCGAGCGCAGCGTGCCCTGGTAGCTGGTGGTGGTGGTGGTCAGGTCTGGGTGGATGGTCAGCAGGTGGGAGTTTTCTGTTAGGAGGAGGAGGAGGGAGGTGGGAGATGGAAATGGGAAATGGAGATGAGGGATGGAGACGGTGAGATGTGGTAGTGAGATGGGAGCAGGGGCAGGATAGGGTAGGTGGGATGGTGGGGTGGGAGTGGGGTAAGGGATTGAGTTTGATATGGTGGGGTAGGAGTAGTAGAAGGATAGGGTAGGGTTGGTTTTGGAAGCGGGAGAGTTGGGTATGGGATGGCAAAGTGGGCGAGAGGGGTAGGGTAGGGGATAGTAGGGTGGTTGGGGGAGAGGGGTAGGCCAGGGGGTGGATGACGGAGGTGGGTGAGTCAGGTATGGAGGGTGGAAGTGGTGTGGGGTGGTTCAGGGAAAGGGGTGTATGGATAGATGAAGGATGGGGGGTTGGGGAGAGAGGTGAGTCACACACCGACACACACCGACACACACACACACCGACACACACCGACACACACACACACACACACACCGACACACACACACACACACACACACACACACACACACACACACACACACACACACACACACACACACACACACACACACACACACACACACACACACACACACACACACAAGAAACAAGCAGGCAGTGCTGAGAGTTTTTTAAAATCAATACGTTGCCACCATGAGACCCGCACTTTTTTTTCTGCACGCTCAACATTAAATTTGCAGGAGAAGTTGCATATGTTCAAAGTGGCCGAGCCCACACAAGAAGCACCCACCTTACCCCCCTTACCTCCACACCCCACCAACCAACAGTACCCCTATACTGGCCCACTGACAGGAGGGGACAAATGGGAATGTTGCCCCAGGCCCAGAGAGTCAGGGGCCCCAGAATAGGGTCCCCATTACATTGTATGTATTGGGTAGGGGGCCCTTTCAGATCAATTTGTCCTGGGCCCAGCGAAAGCTGTCAGTGGCCCTGGCCCTATACCTCAACTGAAATGCAGAAATGCTACAGAAGTACAGAAGAAGAAGAAGGTGGAAAGAAAAGGGTGGAAGAAACACCCATGACCTCGTGGCACCGATCAATTCCCTTTTTTCGTTCTCTTTAGTAACAGCAATCAATTCTAAAAAGTGAGACTCGGGAAGGCTTAGCCAGACCACTTTAAAAGGCCTTTTTTTGTGCTGTTTAACATTGATGGAAAAAAAGCGGCGAATCTATATGGGCCCCAACTCCCAACTCTCATCTCTGACTCTCTCTCTCTCCATCTCTCTCTCTCTCTGTCTGTCTCTCTCTCTCTCTCTCTCTCTCTCTCTCTCTGTCTGTCTCTCTCTCTCTCCATCTTTGTCTTTTACTTTCCTCTCTGTGTCTGTCTCTCTCTGTCTCTCCCTACTTCTGTCTGTCTAACCCCCTCCCTTGGTACATTTTGATTTGATGGAATTGTATTTGAAATCAGGGGCGGCCATCAAATCAAGACCGCTCAGTAGGGAGAGGAAATGTTCTGAGCAGAGAGGCCTGAAATAGAGGGAAGGGATCAACACTATAAAGAGAAGCCCTTCAACAGCCCACAACTTTTCTGAGAGAGAGAGTGGAATAAGTAAATAGATAAATAAATAAAGAAGGAAGGAAGTTTTGACTGTGAAAAGTAAAACTCAAATCCTCCTTTTTTCCTTTTCCTATGTCAATTTCAACTTCTGTACAGCACAAACTGCTGCTGCTGCTGCTGGAAAAAGCACAACACATTCCCTTTTCAAGAAGTAAACAAAAAATAAACACATCATATAACAACCCATACACAACCAGAAATACAGAGCATAGTACATTATATATAGCATATTGCTTGCTATCAACAATCCTACACTTACACAACTACACGGACACCACATTGTTGCAAATATAGTACAGAGAATATCCTACACTGTATCAAAAATACATTCATGAAATCCTTTCAACAATAACAACATGACTGGGTGCAACGTAGCAACACCTCTACAATTGGACACAGCACATGATGACACAGGCACTGACAACTACAGTTACTTGTCGACATATTGCAAGACAACACATCGGCAGAACAATTACACACTTGATTTGATTTCATTTGATTTAACCACTGTAATTGCAGCAGTAATAACGGACAAAAACACAGACACAGCCAATTATTTCACCACAGCTACGATAACAACAACAACACACAATTCTAAACAATTCCGCCACAACAATCACACAGGTAATAACAACACAATTACACCAATAACAACACAACCACTTCACCAATTACGTCAATCACAAGACCACGAGTGGAGGTGCGATCGGGGTTTGTGTTTTTGTATACCGATGTAATAGTAAGTAAGGACTTATAGGGAAAGGGTTTGAGATACACGTGGACTAGATGGTAAGTAAAGACATGGGAAAGCAGTTTACCAAAAACGACCAAGAACAGAAACCACAACGCCATCTTCACCACAACAGTAACACACTAATGACACAACACAACAATTACATCACATTACCACAACTATAATCACAAGATCACAAGTGGAGGGATGTGATGCGATGGGTTTTGAAACAACAGGTGTAACAGATAGCAAGTACGAAGGGAAAGCGGTTCGCCTACTGCTGTGTGGGTGGGAGCCTGTGCAGTGCCCAGACACCTGTCTTGGTAGCCTAGTTGGCGCAACACCACACATGCCTCTAACACCAATGACACACCACAAGTATCAACACGACAATTACAACACCGACAACAGTCACAAGATCACGAGTGGGTTTGAGATACAGATCAGAGGTAAGTAAGAAAGGGAAAGTGGTTCTGCCTACTGCTGCGTGGGGGCCTGTGTGGAGCCCACACACCTGGTTTAGAGGGCTTGGCACAACAACACACACGCCTCTAATACCAATGACTATCACAACACGACAATTACACCAACAACAGCCACAAGATCAGATCAGATGGTAAGTAAGTAAAGAAAGGGAAAGCGGTTCTGCCTACTGCTGCGTGGGGGCCTGTGCGGTGCCCACACACCTGGCTTGGTGGGCTTGGCGCCCATGGGCTGGAAGCCAGTGGTGAGGATGGAGGAGTCGGCCACGTCGGCGTCCAGGCCCCCCTTGCGGCGCCGGTACACCAGCACCACCACCACCAGGAGGAGCGCCAGGCACAGCGCCACCGCCACCATGCCCACGTACAGCGCCACGTCCTCCGCGCCCGTCACTGCTGAGGAGGGAGAAGAGAGAGAGGAGACAAAAGAAGAAAAAAAGAGAAAAGAAGAGAAAAGAAACTTAGTATCAATGTACTACACAGTTTACATAGTAGCATAGTATAGTACTACTGCCACCATACCAACGTACAGAGCCACATCAGATACTGCTGCTGCAACAACACGTGTTAAAGGGGAGAGTAGACATTGTTAATTCATTGGTTTGTTAATTGTTTGAAATGAAGGTGTCTCAGAGTAGCACAATACAGTACCACAATGTCCTTCACACGAATCGCGATTGCAAGTCTATGATAATCAGGCAACAGGGATATGGGAGGTAAGGAGGGGATGAGTGAGATTGTACGGAAGACAGGTAAAATTACATTGCATCGTATATTACAGGCGTGTTCAGTCCGACAGAGAACCACGCAACTCGAAAAATCCGGTATGAATGTGGGAAGTTCGCAACTAAGCACTTTAGTTCCGAACATAACTGGTGCGGGAATGGGCACCAGACCTGTTCTGTTCTGCCTGAAGATGGTATACATGATATGGCAATACATTACATTACATGCATCAATACGTTTTTTTTGTCATCTGCACGTTTGGCAAGCGGTTGTCACAATTCACGAGCCATTCAGCCATTCCAGTACACATTTACTGTAGTACGATTACACTTAGCCAATGCTTTTATTCACAGTGATTTCCATGCGCAGGGTACACCACAGGGTGTGTTGGTCACTAGAGCAGGGTGGAGTTAGGTGCCTTACTCAAGGGCACTTCAGCCATTACCTACGGGTTAGGGTGGGAATCGCACCTGCAACCCATTGATCTGTAAAACAACTCCCTAACCATTAAGCCATGGCTACCCAACATGTGGTGGTATGGGGACATAAGAGGTAGAGGCAAAAAAAACGATTGAGGTGTGGCTGTGAAACAGTGAAACAGAGCGGTAAGAGGAAAAGAAAGAGAGAAGTATGGAGGGATGGAGAAGAAAAGAGATAAGGAGGGCGTGATAAAGAGGAGGGGACACAGGGTGGGAAGAGAGGACAGTAGTAAAGGATGAGGGGCTAGAAAAAAAGAGCAATGGATAGAAAGAGGGGTGGGTGGAGAAAAAAAAGAGAGACAGATGGATAGGGTAAGAGGTGGGGGGGAAAGAGACGGATGAGTAGGTGTGGGGGACAGGTGTGTAGAACGAGGGAGACAAGGAAAGAAAAAGAAGAGGTGCAGAATACCAGGCGAAGACAGTGTGGAGGAAAAAGAAGAAAATAGACAGAGAACAAGAGGGGGTAGAAGAGGAGATATGAAAACAGAGGAGCAAGGGAGGATTGTGAAAAAGGGGAGAAAAAATGAGAGGAGAGCAGTGGTGGAGAGAGAGCCAACAAGGAAAGGGAGAAGTGAAATATGGCAGGGGACACATGCAGCACGAGAGAGAGAGAGAGAGAGAGAGAGAGAGAGAGAGAGAGAGAGAGAGAGAGAGAGAGAGAGAGAGAGAGATGAAAAAAAGAGAGTGAGACAGTGAGTGGGAGAGGGCGATAGCGAGGCAGACAGATAAAACAGTCAGGGGAAGAAAGGGGTAGAGAGAGAGAGAGAGAGAGAGAGAGAGAGAGAGAGAGAGAGAGAGAGAGAGAGAGAGAGAGAGAGAGAGAGACAGACAGAGAAAGAGAGGGAGGGAGGGAGATAAAGTGTGACAGAGCGAGTAGGAGGGAG
>NC_085879.1:20828212-20835712 GCF_034702125.1 Engraulis encrasicolus
AATCAATGCCACGTTTGAGTGACCAATATCATGCGGCCGCCACGTGGTCGAGGAGGGGTCTATATGGGCACACACACGCACGCACGCGCACACACACACACACACACACACACACACACACACACACACACACACACACACACACATGGTCAGACACAGACACATACACAGACACAGACACAGACACAGACACAGACAGACTTACAGTGGCACACACACACATGCGCACGCCCGCACACACATGCATGTTCACATGCACACACACACACGGTCAGACTCAGAAACAGATACAGACACAGAGTCAGACAGACTTACAGACGCACACACATGCGCACGCACGCGTGCATGCACGTACACACGCACGCATATGCACAGGCACACATGCACACACACACACACACACTCACATTTTATTTATTTTTATTTCAGATTCAACCTCGTCATCGTTTTTTTCCCTCTCCCTCATCCAAATTTATGGATTTGTCAATAGAATATGATACCAAGTCTCTCAGGGGACAAACAGAAAAGACAGACAGGTAACATGCCACACGACGGTCCCCAAACGGCCCGCATCGGCCATCAAAACGACTTGGTGACACTTTGTCAATGTCCCCAATGACAGAGGAGCAAAGATGCAAACGGTAGTCGACACGACGACCATGTCCCCGTATTGACATAGCGTTAAGTGTGCCTTGTACGGGTGACATATACGACACGACAAGGCACGGCGGCGCGAAGAGGACTTATGGCTTATCATAAAAAACGCTTTGCCTCGGTCATGAGCTGTGTGTGAGGAATGACATGCTGGTGCGGTGCTGTTGTTGACCAGAACAGAAGTCTTTTAGGGACACAGTGTGTGTGTGTGTGTGTGTGTGTGTGTGTGTGTGTGTGTGTGTGTGTGTGTGTGTGTGTGTGTGTGTGTGTGTGTGTGTGTGTGTGTGTGTGTGTGTGTGTGTGTGTGTGTGTGTGTGTGTGTGTGTGCGTGTTTGAGTGTGTGTGTGCGCATGTAGGCTGAAACATTTTGTTTCATTTTGACAAGGATCCTAGGGTAGTGGGCACACACACGCACGCGCACACGCACACGCGCACAC
The DNA here is from genome assembly GCF_034702125.1 of Engraulis encrasicolus. Taxonomy (NCBI): domain Eukaryota; kingdom Metazoa; phylum Chordata; class Actinopteri; order Clupeiformes; family Engraulidae; genus Engraulis; species Engraulis encrasicolus. The sequence goes on from NC_085879.1 coordinate 20,829,304, forward strand.
ACACACACACTGTCTCCACAAAGCAAAGCATCACTAATGAGAATGTGTCATCCACCTGTATATATAATACAGTCCCGGGGTGCGGAGGGTGGCGGGTGGCGAGCGGCTGAAAATTGTGATTCGATGGCGGACACCCAGGAGCCTGTTTACGGCCGGCGTGGGTGGTGGAGGTCAGACCTCCTGCAAACACGCTTTCATAAGCTCAGAATGTGCTTGTGTGTGTGTATTGTGCGTGTGTGTGTATGTATGTGTGTGTGTGTGTGTGTGTGTGTGTGTATGTGCTTGTGTGTGTGTGTGTATGTATTATGTGTGTGTGTGTGTGTGCAGGCCCCCTGCATACACACTTTCATAAGCTGAAGAGGCCGTTTGATTTTTCTTTTCTCATCTTTTCTTTTTTTCTGGCGGTAGCTTCTGGCAGGGCGAGGGCAGAGAGGAGCCACCTGAGTGACCTTCCAGTCTGGAATTCAATGATTAAATATCAGACAGCTACTCACACACACTCAAGGACACACCCACACACATACGGTGTAAGTGCACATACACATACACATACTGTACACATACACATATACATACACACAGGTACATAGGCACGGAAATGCATACAAGGACATCTGCATGCCCCCAGATGCACACATTCACAGACACACACACAATCACCCACCCACACACACAATAACCCACCCACAAACACAAGCACGCACCTCCAAGGACTAACACACACACACACACACACACGCACGCACGCACGACACACATGCACACGCACGACGCACGACGCACGCAGGCAGGCAGGCAGGCACGCACGCACACACACACACACACAATCACCCACCCACAAACACAAGCACTTACCTCCAAGGACTAACACCCACACACACACACAGACACAATCACCCACCCCACAGACACACCGAGCCCCCGACCTACCTCCACGTTTCGAGTGACAGCACCCTATTGTCAAGGTCCCCTCACCTCTCTGCTCTCTGCTGCCTCTATTGTTCGACTGCTAATCTCCTTGGGGCTTATCAGAGCATCGCTACCTCCCAGTTCTTTATCGAGGTGCAGCAGGTACCACATTGAAACAACCCCCCCACCACCACCACCACCACCGACACCACCCCCCAGCCCTAACTCTCTACCCTGCCCCTGCTCCTGACTGCCCTACCTGACTTCAGGGCACCTCGTGCCCATTGATTTTCTTCGAGGTGGGCCAGTAATTGAATTTGTGTCTGTCATAACATTTAAGGTAATGTAGGCCTATGTGATTTTTGTTTTATCATTTCTAAGTGTAATGTATGCAAACCATACTGTATAGGGACCAGCAGGGGACACATTGCACCAATCTCCCGAGGTCCCCGGGCACCTCATTCCCATTGATTTTCATGCAGGTGGGCCACTTATTGAATTTGTGTCTATCATAACGTTTAAAGGTACTGTATGTGATTTATGTTTTGTTATTTCGAAGTGTAATGTATGCAAACATGAACCATATAGGGTCCTGCAGGGGGCACATTGCACTGGTCTCCCTCCCTCTACCCTCCTCACTAACTCCAGGTCCAACGTCACCTCTTGCCCATTGATTTTCCATGGAGGTGGGCCATGAAATTGTCTCTATCAGAACATTAGAGGTACTACTGTACGTGATCTTTGTTTTGTCCTTTTGAAGTGTCATGCATGAAAAAAAATCAACTATATAGGGTACAGAAGGTTTCATAGAGCTGGACAGCTAATCCAAAAGACATGTATGAAGGCGTTAAAGGCACTATGTGTGATATTTACGTCATTCTGAAGATGTATTGCATGAAATCAACTTTACATACCAAAGGCATGTGAAAAAACCATCTATGGGTCTTATATGTCTAGCTTATACTATATTTACGTCATTCTGAAGATGTAATGCACACAGTAAATTCTGCAGTGCTCATTTAACACTCAGAGAGTTGATTTGACATCATTTGGACTTAAATGAACTCTCTAAGTGTTGAGTTAACACCGCAACATTTACTGTGCATAAAAAACAACAACTTTACATACCAAAGGCATGTGAAGAAATATATGAGTCTATGTGTCTATATGTCTACACTGTATGTTTATTTGTCTATACGTATGCGTTTTCCGGTGGTGCACAGTGTTCTTTTCCACACAACACGGACACCTCAAAATGGCATACATGCAACAACACACCTCTGCCCATTGATTTTCATGCAGGTGTGCAAGAGAGCCGATAATTGAAGGTCCTGTCCATCATGTGCAACCCTAATTGACACAGACGATTGACTGTTATAATTGGATGGATTCCATTTGGCTTTGTATGTTATTTAACTTCAATTTACCCTTCATCATCTATGTGCAGCGTGTGTGTGTGTGTGTGCGCGTGAGAAAAAGAAAGAGAGAGAGAGAGAGAGAGAGAGAGAGAGAGAGAGAGAGAGAGAGAGAGAGAGAGAGAGAGAGAGAGAGAGAGAGAGAGAGAGAGAGAGAGAGAGTGTGTGTGTTGCTATTATGGGGTTTGTAGTGATGACGTAGACAGATGCGCTGAGAATAAACGGCAGTAAATATAGCTACAGTGTGTGTGTGTGTGTGTGTGTGTGTGTGTGTGTGTGTGTGTGTGTGTGTGTGTGTGTGTGTGCGTGCTTTCGTGCGTGCGTGCGTGAGTGCATGCATGCGTGTGTGCGTGCGTGCGTGTGTGCGTGTGTGTATGTGAGTGCGCGCGCACGTGCATGCGTACATGCGTGCACAGGCAATCATTTGCGTTTTCCCTAAACAGCCAGCTTCTGTGAACAAAGGTGTGTACCTGCGTTTGCCGGGAGGTGTGCATGTGTGTGAGTCAGAGACAGAGAGAGCTTACATCCTGCTCCAGTCAATACCTCTTCAAACACCCCCATGACTGAAGCAGGGGCAGGAGGGCACCAGGAGGGTTGAAAGGAGATTGGTGAAGTGAGACACGGAAGGTATTGTGGGAATGAGGGGGAGTGTGTGTGTGTGTGTGTGTGTGTGTGTGTGTGTGTGTGTGTGTGTGTGTGTGTGTGTGTGTGTGTGTGTGTGTGTGTGTGTGTGTGTGTGTGACGTGTGTGTGTGACGTGTGTGTGTGTGTGTGTGTTTGTGTGTGTGTGTGTGTGTGTGTGTGTGTGTGTGTGTGTGTGTGTGTGTGTGTGTGTGTGTGTGTGTGTGTGTGTGTGTGTGTACGCGTGTGTGTGTGTACATGTGTGGTAGTGTGCACTTTTTCTGGGGTTCACACGTTCTTGTTGGTGGCAGCGATTGACGTCGGCTGTTGACAAGGGGGCTGCCAATTACTCATTCGCAGGTTCTCTAACCCCCTCACCACCGCCTGCACCGCCTGACACCCACCACCCCACCACCACCTCCCCCACCAACTGCCACCATGCCTGCCTGCCTGCCTCCTGCTGCTCCATCACCCACCACCTCCCCCACCAACGCCCCACCACGCCTAGCTGCCTGCTGCCTGCCTCCTACTGATCCATCACACACCACCTTACCACTCTGCCCCCAAAACCAGGGCCGGAGTAATGCACAGGCTAGATATGGCTGCAGCCAAGGGGCCCCCACCTGCCACGGGGCCCCTGATTATCCAAACTTGAAAAATGGCAAAATATGCAATATTGGAAAATGCATCTGTTGTGTTCAGTATGATTGGTAGTCCTGTTAATCCTTAATTCCTAGGTCATAATTCTGACTAAGTAAATTTGCCATGAAATCCGTCTACCCAGGGGGCCCGCAGCAACCTGCAGCCTAGGGGCCCCAGGTGATCTTAATCAGGCCCTGACCACCACCACCCTTGCCTGCCTCCTCGCCTGAGGCTCTGACACCCACCACCAGCCCACCACCGTAACCCCTTTCTCCGCCGCCGCCTACAAGTCTGGCTGCCTGCTGCTACGTCACCACAACCCGCCACACAACTACCGTAGCATACCACCCTATCCCCACATCACCTTTGCCTGCCTGCATGCCTGCTCCATAAACCACGAACCCAGCACCATCATCACTTCTGCACCACCTCTACCCCACCACCCACCACCCTTGTTTGGGTGTCTGCTTGCCTGCTTCACCCACCGCACTACCACCTCTACCGCACCAGCCACCACCCTTGCGTGCCTGCCTGCTGCATAGAGCACCAACCCGAGCACCATCATCACCTCTGTACCACCTCCACCATCCTTGTTTGCCTGTCTGCCCTGCCTGCCTTGCCTGCCTGCTGCTTCATCACCCTCCACCACCACACCACCTTACCACCACCAACTCCACTTCCATCTGCAGCACCCACTGCGCCTCCCTGCGTGTGTTGTTAGCAGCCCCAACAGATTCCACTTTTAACCATACCACCCACTCACGCACCGCATTCACAGGCAGGCAGGCAGGCAGGCAGGGAGGCAGGCAGGCAGGCGGGCGGGCAGGCAGGCGGGCTGCCTCAACTCACTTCAACTCCACTTCGAGTTCCCCACCTGCTGCGCCGTCAGACACCCGAGATCAGATCAGACACCCGCCACCCACTTACCCACCTCAAACTCTTCATACACCCCCCCCCCCCCCCCCAACCTCATCTCACTGCTTTGGGAGCGGGATGGTAGCGCGGTGGGGGGTCGTGGTGTGGAAGTCTGACTTACTTATCTCAGAAGGGAGTCGAAGTATAACTTGTGTCTCTTGTTTTACATTTTCAGGAATCTAAGACGTCCGCCGCCACCCACCGTTGCCAACTGTTTGGTTGGAAGTTACAGGTTGGGGAAGGTAGCAGATCTGTCATACTTTTCTAAATATGAGTTGAATAACAACTTGTGTACTGAGTTACTGAGTTTTCAGAAATCATCCACCAAGCACCCTCATCAGTTCCCTCAACCCCACAACACCGTCTACCCACTTGGGGAGTACAGTAGGATGGTAGCATGGTGGGGGCATAGCTGTTTTGGGAAGAGAAGAGATCTGTCTGACTTATCTTAGAAGAGAGACTAACTACAACTCATGTCTTCTAGTAGTTTAGTTTACGCGGTCAGAAATCTAACCCCCCCCCACAACTCATCTCACCACTTTGGGAGCAAAACAGTATCGTGGTGGTGGGGGGGGTGGGGGGGGCATGGGATAAAGTAACAGTCTCTGAAAGAAGCAGATCTATCTTACTTTGAGTCAAGTCGAGCAGACTCAAACTACAACTCAAGTAAAAGTAGAAGCTGAAAACAAAACCACAGGCCATAGTTTCCTTCCAACGCAAGTACCTTCACTGAGTGGTCTACTGTCACTATAGAGAGATGTACCTGCTTCTGGTGGAATCAAATTTGGGGGCTTTCGTTTTAGGTTTTTATTTTTTTCCAGTAAAACAACATCTAGCCACTTTCATTATGTACAATGAAATAACTGGTGTAACCACTATGTAATATTATGTAATAGTGTTGTACTTACACCATAAATTGACTTCTACTTTTTTACTTTAGTCATGTCATGCCACTATTTTGGCAGCGGAATGTTGGGGGCCATAGTGGAGGTGGAAGCTACAGATGATGAGGGAAGCAGATGTGTCTTACTTGAGCAATAACTCATGTGTCACGTTTTACAAGTTCAGAAAACATATACTGTATGTCCGTAGTCTTGTGAGTCGTGATAGAGAACTTTCAGAATGTTGAAATACGTAATGCTCCTGAAACATAGTGTGACTGTCTCTATCAAATGTGCATCTTATGCGTCTTGGTGTGTCTGTGTCTGTGTTCAAATCTGTGTGTGTAACATAGTCAGGCATGGAGGTGTGTGTTTGCCGATATGTATGCATAAATATGTATGGGTTCATAGTAAATGGTGCCAGTGTGGGCGCAGTGTGAGACAACGTGGGTATGTGACACGGCACAGAGTGTGTATGCTTAACACCAGCAGGGGGGGGACTGTATATCTGGCAGAGCAAAGATGTGTGTGTGTGTGTGTGTGTGTGTGTGTGTGTGTGTGTGTGTGTGTGTGTGTGTGTGTGTGTGTGTGTGTGTGTGTGTGTGTGTGTGTGTGTGTGTGTAGACGTGCACGCCACACGTGCATGTGTGTAGTCTATGTCTTTGTGTATGTGTGTGCTTGAGTTGATCTGTGTGTGTGTGCGCGTGACTGCATCTGGGTGTGTGTGTGTGTGTGTGTGTGCGTGCGTGCGTGCGTGCGTGCGTGTATGTGCGTGGCCAGGTATATGTGCTCACAGCTGCTCCTGCTCCGCCCACTGTGAGCTCTCCGCTGTGTTGATAAATACCCAAAAAGCTCGGGGTCCCTCGCAGAGCATCCGCCAGTATTTATCACACAGACGCTCAAATATTTCATCTTACGGCCGCTCCCCCTCTCTCTCTCCCTCCCTCCCTCTCTTCCTCTCTCTCTCTCTCTCTCCCTCACCCCGCCCGTCCTCTCTCTCTATATCTCTCTCTTCCTTCCCCTCTTT
>NC_085879.1:20853212-20863212 GCF_034702125.1 Engraulis encrasicolus
CCTTGTTCCCACCACCCCCCGATGCTACTGGACGGGAGAACATAAATAATGAGACAAGTGTAATCCTGGGTCTCCTTTTAAGTCTGAAACCAGCTCAGGCCGACGGCGGACTTTCTGACCACACACAGCCTGTTGAGAACAGCACTGGGGAGAGAAAATGGGCGCCCTGTTCTCCACTGATTGGCTCTAGAGCCTGGGAATGCCTTCGCTATTTACAAACATCGCAATCCTCCTGAACCCTGTTTCTCAACAGTGTGCTTGCTGACAAGTTAGCAAATTAGTAAGTAGACAATGGGAAATGTCATTGTAACCAAGTAAGTTGCTAACTTAGTTAGCCACAACAAGGTCCAGAAACGCACCCCTGGGTGGTGACGTGACCATGAGCGAAACCTAGGTTGATCCGACGGTTCAAAGAGGGAAGAAGGGAGATGAGATAGAGAAAAAAAGAAAAAAAGATCTTATTCCTTTTTCACATGGAGAAGACGCAAAGGAACTTGTACTGTAATGCTGTGGTGGTGAAATTGAAAGTGCCTGGGTAAAAATAATGGCAAAGGGAAAGTCATAAGTAAAGGAAAAACAACTGTAGTAATAACCACAACAAGTGGACTATTTCCGATTCATATTTCCTCAACAAAAAATCACCTAAAATACTAATACAAAAGTGGAGAATAAACAACAACAAAAACAATGACCTCTACTCCAGTATACTGTTCTCTCGCTCTCTCTATCTCAGCCTCCATCTCTCCCTCTCCCTCTCCCTTTATCACCCACTCCAACCCTCTCTCTCCTCCTTTTGTCCCGTTCTCTTGCGTTACCAGCAAGCAAGCCGAGTTTCCAATCATCCGGCACGACAGGTTGCGAGCAGCACCGCGGTGGCGGCCCACTTCAGCCTGCCTGGTGTGTAACACAGTAGCACAGTAGCACAGTGGCATGGCGGCCTTGGTCCTGTCTCCGTCTATGGTTCTATCTCCTGATATGGTAAGGGGAAGGGGGAGAGGGGGTGGTACAGGTGCTGAAGGACATCCAACAGCTCATTTCATGCGTCCATGGGAGGGCCAGGTGCATCAGCGTATCCAAGCGCACTAGAGCATAGCAGAACACAGTGCAGCACAGTGCAGCACAGTGCAGCGTAGCACAGCACAGCACAGCACAGCACAGCACAGCACAGCACAGCACAGCACAGCACAGCACAGCACAGCACAGCACAGCACAGCACAGCACAGCACAGCACAGCACAGCACAGCACAGCACAGCACAGCACAGCACAGCACAGCACAGCCTAGCATAGCAGGGCAGAGCAGACAGAGCACAAAACAACGATGGACCGCACAGTGCAACACCGCACAGCAAATCACAACCATGCAGCGCAGCGCAGCGCAGCACAGCGCAGGAGAGCACAGTGGGGCACAGCAGAGCATGTACAACACAGCACAGCATGACCGGGCACAACAACAGAGCGCAGGAGAACAGAGCACAACACACAGGCATGACAAGGGCATCACAACAGGCTCCTTGGCCTGCACTGCCCCACCCTTGCCCCCACTGCATTCTTGAGTGCAGACGCATGTGGTAAGAGGAGGAGGAATAGGATGGGAAGGAGGAGGAGAAGGCGGCAGACAATAGGTGGCAGGAGGATAGGAGGTGGCGTGAGAGTGGGAGAGAGAGGGGGTGTTGTAGTGAGGGGGAGGAGGAGGAGGAGGCGGAGGAGGAGGAGGAGGAGGAGGAGGAGGAGGAGGCGGAGGTGGTAGCATGCGAAAGGTGGCAGACTAGAGGTGGCAGGAGGATCGGAGGTGAAGTGAGAGTGGAGAAAGGGAGGATGGTGGTGGTAGTGAGGAGGAAGACAAGGAGGAAGAGGAGGAGCAGGAGGAGGAGGAGGAGGAGGTGGGCAATTACTTTTCAGATCAGCAGGTACGGCCCAGCTCAACACCCACACTGCCTGCCAGACAGCCTCTGCTGGGGCGAGGGGAGGGGGTGGGATGTGGAGTGGTAGGCAAACAAGGGGAGGAGGGAGAAATAAGAACAGAGAGAGAGAGAGACAAAGAGAGAGTCGAAGAAAGAAAAAAGAAAGACAACAAAGCCCCCAAGAGTCTGGCGGAGTGGTAGGAGTATGGCGGGAGGCGAAAGACAAGAACAGAAAAGAAAGACGGTGTCAGAGAGTGAGGGAATAAAAAAAGAGAAGGAAAGGAAAGAAAAGAAAACAAAGCCCCCTGAGAGTCTGATGGAGCGGAGACAACAAACAGACAGGTGTCCAGATAAGCAAGCAGGCGGAGATAGGGGAAGGGGAACGCAGGATGTGACATGAAGACGCTGGCCTTTTCTGTCTGCTTTTGTTGTTGTTTGTTTTTTTTCTAGACACCATCACTGAGTCTTGTACCTCGTCCAAGTAAACAATCATGCGTGACGTGAAGTGAAAGCTGGGTTGAGGGTTTTTTTTTTCAGCCGTGCTGACTTTACCGAAACTGCAAATAAACAAATGACCTTCCACTTTTAGGATGAATGCACGGCATGTACTGTAGTGTATGTATGCAGAGACTCTGTGTATAGTATGCTAGTACACTATGTGTGTGTATGTAAACTGAATCAATAGTTAAAGGGACACTGTGCAGGAAATGGTCAAAAAAGGTACTGCAACTATGCTGCTCATTGAAACTGGGCTGCCTATTGCCAAATTTGATCTTTACATGAAAGTTTACTAAGTAATAAACAAATATTTTCTGGTACGGTCCAAGTACAGCCATTTTTGCAGCTAAATATGGCTATTTTTGGAAATTCAAAATGCCGGACCATGGAGAAGATCCCCCTTTTCATGTATGAAAAGTGCAATTTTTCCAGTCATAATGAATACTTGAATACTAAGTATTCATAAAAAAGGTAACATTAGTGAATGGGCAGCATGAATTCTGAAAATAAACAACTAAAAATCTCACACAGTCCCTTTACAAATAGTCATGCATTATTGCACATGTACTATGTATTTTCTTGTCATCCGTTTCCCATTGTCACCGGAATCCTTCCCTACTTATGCTGGATCTTCAAGCTCACCATCTCATATTATTGTTGCAAGTATTCATGAGAACAAATAAAGGGATTTACAAAGAGGATCTTTTTTTGCATTTCTCAAAAAAAGCCAGCAGCGAACAGTTTTATACAACCCAGGACCAGGCAACTGGGAAGGACAAAGTAAATTTGACTTGAAGTATTTTACAACCTTTCAGCTCCTTTGAATCACGATGACTTACAGAAACACAAGCTCCACAGGACCTACATTCTTTTTCAAAACCACCTAAAAAAACAAAATGGCTTCCAATGGACCAACCAAATGACACATAGTAGTGTAGCCTATAAATTCAGTGAAGGCAAGTAAAAATATAAAAAATTGAAATATTGCTAAACGTGTATAGAAATAGAATGATGAATACTATATAAAGCAGGTAAACTGTCCAAGTAGCCTCAGGTGGAAGTTTAAAAAAGTGTATAGGAAATAAATAAACACGTCAACAAGGCAAACTGTCCAAGCGGCCTGAGCTGAGTAATTATACACTGAAGATGGCAGCAATTAAGTTGGTTCTTCAGGTGAAGCACTTCCAGCTTGTTTTGAAGTTAGATGTTTGTGTGTGGAGAGGCCCCCCACGGTACCCGATTGCAAGAGATGCAGGCAGGAGAGGGAGAGAGGGAGGCAATGGGAACGTGGGAGAGATACTGAGAGCGTGCTTTTGCTTTTCAGTCGATGCGTGATGGAAGCCGGTGGGGTTCCCTGCGTGGCTGGGCTAATTTCTCTGCTCAAGGCTACGCATTATTTATTTACCAGCACAAGGTACGGCCCTCTGAAGGCAGCAGAGGAGCAGGAGAGAGAGAGAGACAGAGCAAACACAAGAAGAAAAGACACACACAGAGGAAGACGGAGGCAGAGGCGGAGGAAGAGAGAGAGGGGGGGGGTGGTGAAAGAGAGAAAGTAAGTGAAGAGTGGGAAAGACTGAAAGATTGAGTAAGCAAGAGATATGGACAGAAAAATAACAATGTGAAAGGGAAACGCTGAGAGTTGCTCGCATAGAGAAAAAATAGTTTGTTAGAGTAGGGTTTCCAAACTTTACCATGGCCAGGTCCCCTAATATATTGAATTCCCGCCAAGATCCCTGTTTCATGAGTCATGCCACTCTATTTTTTCATGCATCCACTTTCACAACCACAGTCTAGGTCTGTTAGTGCCCCACTGGGATGTAAAAAATAATAACTTAACGATAATGATCAGATATTTTTATTTTATTTTATTTTGGTGTACATTAGTTATTTAATTTATTTGTATATTTTGTTTTGCAACGCTTATCCTGCCAACCTGTCGCAACACCTCACCACTGTGTTAGAGCACACAAACTGAGAGAGAGGGAGAGACCAAGAGAGAGAGAGAGAAAGAGAGAGAGAGAGAGAGAGAGAGAGAGAGAGAGAGAGAGAGAGAGAGAGAGAGAGAGAGAGAGAGAGAGAGAAAGATGGAGACAGACAGACAGACAGACAGACAGAGACAAAGAAAAAAAAAGACTTCACAAGAGTCAGCAGACAGCTTTTCTCTTTCCGTCACTACCATCAAGCACGGTACCTGTAATCCAATTTGACTCGACGGCGCACACAAGAGACAACAACTTTTATCTACCGCCTGCAAAAATGACTTTCCCGAGATCTCCTATTCACAACAATAGCATCTGACAGCCGAGTGCCCATCATCGAGGCAAGATGGCCGACATATCCGGGCGGGGGGGTGGGGGTGGGGAGGAGGTGGCTACATCAACTCACGCCATTGTGAGCCAACAGAACTCACCTGTCTTTTCCGACGTAAATGTAACGCCAAATCAAGTCTGACTTGATAAGGCGGTTGATGGAGCCGTGGGACAGGTAGGCAGATCCGATCCGCGCAGAATAGAATAGATAGATAGACATATCAAACCGTGAACGGAGCCAGACAAATCAAAGGTGATTTAGCGCGACATTGATTTGACATTGAATCGAGACTGACCGTAATGAAGAAAGCGATGCACACACACACACACACACACACACAGATAGGGCCAGACAGAGCGATTGACAGAGTGATTGATCAAATGTGATTTGTAATGAACCTGATTCAATTGCGAATCAAGCTGAGATAATATTGAGTGAGGTAAAGGGGGAAGACTGCACGCACACACACACACACACACACACACACACACACACACACACACACACACACACACACACACACACACACACACACACACACACACACACACACACACACACACACACACACACACGGGATAGGACAGAGATGCAATTTGACTGATCATGATGTTTGAAAACCTGTCGACTTTTTTTCCCAGCTAGCTAATACTACGACCCAGAAAAATTCCATTTTACCTTGGATAATGGGCTTCGGCTGGATTAATCTGAGGGCCCAGAGCTGAGGTGAGGTGTGGAGGTGGGGGCAGGACAAAGGGGTCACTTGTCCCGGGCCCAGGGAAAGAGAGGGGGCCCAGAATTAGATCCTAATTACATTGTATGCATTGGGTACGGGGCCCTTTCAGATGAATTTGTCCTGGGCCCGGCCAAAGCTGTCAGCGGCCCCGGGAGGTGGGGGTGCAAGGGGTGGGGGTATGTGGAGGTGAGAGTCCGAGAAAGGGGAGAGGAGTGGGGAGGGAAAGTGTGCACAAAAAATAAATAAGCCTGTGAGCTTTTCAAGCCGAAATCAATCAATGCGAGCTGTCTGCCTTCACACCAGGGGCGGAGCTATAGGGAGGGCAAGCAGGGCATTTGCCCCGGGGCCCGGGGCTCTCCTACATTGGTATTGAGGGCCCTATTCTGACCTTAGCAAGCCATAAGGAGGGCCCTACAAGTGTCTTGCCCTGGGGCCCTGTGGACAATTGTTCCGCCACTGCCTTCACACTCAAGTCTTGACAGGAAATGGGCTTTTTTTTCTTGTTTACCTTGGCCAGGATGACATTTTATGTCATTGCCAACGCTTTTTCTGGAAGCAACAGCCAGCCAAGATAGTGCAGCATAGAGTTTCCCTGGTGTGTGTGTGTGTGTGTGTGTGTGTGTGTGTGTGTGTGTGTGTGTGTGTGTGTGTGTGTGTGTGTGTGTGTGTGTGTGTGTGTGTGTGTGTGTGTGTGTGTGTGTGTGTGTGTGTGTGTATTTGTTGTTCATGTTTATATGTTTGAAAATATGTGCACATTGTGAAGTGATGAGCATGTGCGTGCTGGTGCGCACATTGTGACTTGACATTGTGCAAGTTTGTGAGCATGTGTCTGTATGTGTTGGTGTGACTGTGTGTGCATGTGTCTGTGTGTGTGTGTGTGTGTGTGTGTGTGTGTGTGTGTGTGTGTGTGTGTGTGTGTGTGTGTGTGTGTGTGTGTGTGTGTGTGTGTGTGTGTGTGTGTGAGTGTGTGTCTGTGTACACGTGTGGATTTGCGTGTGTGTCTGTTTACAAATGAGTATGTGTGTGTGCACACGTCCATGCACGTGTGCGTGTGTGTATGAGCGTGGGTGTGGAGAGAGCTATTGAGAAAGTCAGAGCAGTGCTACTGTATGTTGTCTGCTAACATCGGTGGCTAACATCTTTTGTCAAAACACGGTTGTCACCACGTTGCTGATGTACAGTGCGGCGGTTGGCTCTGATGTCTGCGCCTTTGTTTCACCCCATTTTTTCTCATTCATTTTCAGCTGAATAAGCCACTTCACTGGAGAGCGGTCTGTATCCATCAGAAGCATCAGAATGAGAGAGGGAGGGAGAGAGAGAGAGAGAGAGAGAGAGAGAGAGAGAGAGGGAGGGAGATTTGTCAGAGTCAGGATGAAAGACCTAATCAGACAATTTCAGCTTTTTTTCAAACTCTGACTCCATAAGTCATGTTGAGTGGGAGAGTGAGAAGTTCAAAAAGGAGAAAGAGAAAGAAAGAGGGAGTCAGAGACTCACAATGTAGAGCAAGAGAGCAATAAAGAGAGAGTGAGAGAAAAAGGGAGAGAGAGAGAGCGAATGGCACAGATGAATTGATTTCTCATAATTGTCCACAAAAAAGCCATTGTGAATTTCCCCTTTTTATCTGTGTGCAGCGTGGAGAGAGAAAAAGAGCGGGAAAAAAGGGGGTTTGGCTCCATTAACTCAATTGATCTGGAGAGAGAGAAACAAGCATTTTTATCGCCAGAAGAAGAACAAGGAGAAGAGAGAGAGAGGAGGGAATGTCGTGCGGAGTGCGTGACGAGACCAGGGAAAGACACTTTATATACACCAATGTCCCAAGTTATACGAACTTGTACTGCAGCAAATGTATTCTACTCAGGGCCGCTGACGGCTTTTGCTGGGTCCGGGACAAAGTCATCTGAAAGGGCCCTCGATCCAATACATACAATGGAATGGGGACCCAATTCTGGGTCCCCTATCTTTTGGGGCCCAGGACAGCATGCCCCTTTTGTCCCCACCTGTTGCCGGGCCCAATTATACTCACTACATAAATCGGGCGTTGGGGGAAAGAGATGGCCGAGAGTGATAAGCGGGGGACTTCTTATATATGCTAAAATCCCTCCAGAGAGTGTCGCATTCTTCACTGCCACTATTTTATTCATGAAATCCAAATGGTAAAGGGCCTTATCAGCTTGCCGTGAAATAACAGAAAAACAGGCGGCCGGCCGAGCAGGAAATAAAAGACAAAAGAGGGACAACGCCGAGGTCATATATATCAGCCAAGAGTGTGTGTGTGGGTGAAAAAGTGTGTGTGTGTGTGTGTGCGTGTGTGTGTGTGTGTGTGTGTGTGTGTGTGTGTGTGTGTGTGTGTGTGTGTGTGTGTGTGTGTGTGTGTGTGTGGTGTGTGTGTGTGTGTGTGTGTGTGTGCGTGTGTGTGTGTGTGTGTGTGTGTGTGTGTGTGTGTGTGTGTGCACGCTCAAGGTTGAGTGTGTGTACAGTAAGTACTGTATGTGTGTACAATATGACTGTGTGTGTGTGTATGTGCGTGTGCGCGCGTGCTCGTGTGCACGTGTGTGTGCTCATGCGTGTTTGCGCATGTGTGTCCGAAGTGTGTATAGCCCCATCCCTCTTCGTCCCCTTGTTGTAACACCATATACCCATCCCCAGATACCCGTTAGCTGTCCACCCTGCCTGCCTGCCTGCCTGCCTGCCTGCCTGCCCGTCCTGTCCTGGCCTGGCCCGAGCCTACTCTCTACAGTATATAAATGATGATATATGGGCAGCGGCGTCCACAAGCACATTTTGATAAATCGGTAGCGGTGCTCAGATGTGATTCTTTGGGGCCGTGGCCGTCACCGTCACCGCCCCTCCCTGCCTTTGTTTGGCTGAGTAATGGACGCGGCGCCGGGGACAGCAAGGTGGCTGGAAGGTCAGCGGCTGGACTGGGGGGTGGTGGTGGTGGTGGTGGAGGGGGATGCAGGACAGTCGATTGACAATGCACAGGGAGGATGAGCAGCAGGCCATACAAGGGGTGTGGAATATGGTGGGGTTGTGAGGAACGCTGGGTGTTGTGTATTTTGTGTGTGTGTGTGTGTGTGTGTGTGTGTGTGTGTGTGTGTGTGTGTGTGTGTGTGTGTGTGTGTGTGTGTGTGTGTGTGTGTGTGTGTGTGTGTGTGTGTGTGTGTGTGTGTGATTGAAGGTGTTTATACAGTAAAGAATGGCTCGTAGGTTATACTGGATGGTGGTGGTGGAGAGGGATGCAGGAGAGAGTCATTTGACAAAGCAAAGGTAGGAGGAGTAGAAGTGGTGGTGGCAGGGGCGGAGCACTGGTATTGGGACAAGGGGGGCGGGAGATGTGTCAGAGGCGTTGGGCCCACGAAATATCGTAGAATGGGGCCCCTACAAGATGTTTGGCAATCGAAAGCCACTGGCAGGGGGCCCCCCCAAGTGGTGAGGCCGGGGGTTCCTGGCCCCTATGCTCAACCCCTGGGTGGTGGTGGTGGTGTGGAGTGGAGAAAGGCAGGTCTGTGATGGGGGATGCAGTGAAGGATGGGTCAGCCACTTGGCTGGGCTGGGTTGTGGAGGTGAGTGTGTAGGATGAGCAGCAGTAAGTGAGTAGAGTGGAGTAATGCGGCGTGTTGGGGAACACTGAATGTTAAAGGGGTATGGCACTATTTTGGGGCTTACGTGTAATACAGTTAAAATCGTTGGCTGGGGTTTATAAAGGTGGTAAAGTGTCTTATTTTTCACGAAGCCGTTGTCTTGCTTTAAGACAAGTTAAAAGAGGTAATATGTCTCTAAGCTAGTGAAAGTCAATGGATCTGTGTAGCATTGTAGCATTCTTAACATGAAAAATAAGACACTTTACCATCTTTATAAACCCCAGCCAACGATTTTAACTGTATTAAGCCCCAAAATAGTGGCATACCCCTTTAAGTGTCTGGGGGGTAGAAGGCCAGGTCAGCTGCTCGGCTGTGCTGTGCTGTGCTGTGGACGTGAATGTGCAGGGGGATGATAGTGCAGGTGTAGGATGGGCAGCAGTCCCTTGTAAGTGAGTTGAGTGGAGTATGGTGGGGCAGTGGGGAACGCTGGGTGTTATGTGGCCACTGGCTTTCCTTGCGCCTCCCTGACGTGCGCTACTGCTGAAACGTCACTGACGGTTATGTGTGGAGGAATACCATGAAGGATGGGTAAGAGGCCGGGCTGTGATGGGTTAGTTGCTGGGCAGGCTGGTGGTGGCGGTGGACGTGGTGGAGGATGTGGAGGGGGTTGACAGCGCTAGTGGAGGATGAGGTGCAGGCCCTTGCACATTAGTGGAGTAGAGTGTGGTATGGAGGAGGGTGAAGGATGGCTCCCAGCCTGGACTGAGTGATGGCGTTGGTGGATGCGTAGGGGTTTGCAGGAGAGAGGTGAAAGCGGTCATGATGGGTGGAGGGGAGAAGGGTAAGGTAGATGCGGAGTATGGTGGGTGTGCTTGCAGTGAAGGATGAGTGGAAGGATGGCTGGGCTGGCAGATGGCTAGGTGACACAGGTGATGGTCGTGGTGGGGTAGTGCGTTGGGGCTGGGGGTTGCAG
>NC_085879.1:20865712-20867865 GCF_034702125.1 Engraulis encrasicolus
ATGCATCCAAAATGGTAATTTGTTTAAAAGCCACTAGAACTTTTTGGCATGCACATTCATTTGTCTACTATAAATGACATTTAAAATCTCTTCAGTTAGGCCTATTAGGCCTATCACATAATTTGTGTGATCATATGATGCAGAGTGTGCCTTTGTTACAATCCTAGATAGTAGGCCTAACACCTATAGCCTATTGGAGTAGATCAACAGCATAACAATGCAGCTCAATTTCATAGGCGTATTCCAATTTCTGCATTAGGTTTTTAAAAATAGATTCACCATCATGTAGGCCCATCTCAGCCATTCCCCACAAAGATGAATGGCATTAGGCTATATAACATTGGAAACTATACATAAAAAACACAACATTTGTGGTTTTCAACTGAATTGATAAGGAAGTGCTATTAGGCTACATTTTAGGCTTATATAATAAGAGAGCTAACAATTTACCCCTCCACTGTCATCCATTAGGCCTACTTAGCTAGGCTACTTGTAGTGGCATGCTCAGAGATTAGCAATAGGCACTGCAGCCATTAAGAGAGGAACTGGAGTTTTACCTACCATTAATAAGCTAACCCATACAGCGTTATCAATAACTGCAAAGGTAATAAAGAAGCTGATGAAGAAGAAGCTTAATTTCTTAACTCAGGAATGAGTCCTTCTAGCTCTGAGAACTTGCTTTTGCAAATAACTTGGAAATGTCAGATCATGAAAGAATCTTGTGACAAGGTGTAACAAAACGTGTACCTCCCTAAATTATGGATTTGGTGGTGTTACTAGGCTTACTCCTGTGTTAGGTTACTTTCATACCTGGCTTCACACGCGGGATTTTTTTGTTTTCCAACTCCACCGCGCGAACGTGCTTTGCGTTTATATCGGCAATGCTTTGCCGTCCGTAGAACCGGCGGACAGATTCGCTTTCGCTTGTAAACATGTGGTGCACTGTGCGAAGTGGCTAGATGTGATGTGAAGGGCGTGACTAATTTGCGCGAACGGTAGAGAGAAACCTGGAGTGGAGTCAAATGGAACGGAATGAACATTACAATGCAGATGAATTAGGTCTGTATTTCAGGCAGTCCAACAAAATCCCGGACATTTCTGAAATGCCCCCCGCACATTTTTTTTAGGTCTCAAAAGTAGGGAAAAAGAGGACGTCTGGTCACCCTCCCTATCCATGATGATTAACTATGCAGGCAGCAACTACGTGTAGGCCTATATGTTTACATATTCCCTGGATCCTGATTGGTGTCGCCGCCGCAGCCGAAAGGCACTGATTGGAAGGTCACACACCCGAATACAGAGCAGATGAAAATGATTCCTACTAAAGCGTTAAGTAGGCCTATGTTCAACAATATTTTTTAAATGACACCAAATTTATTTTGGATTATTCCAACGGCAGATCACAAGGCGCAGGGAACTTTGACGTGCGTAATTGCCATTAAGAGCTGCGTAAACGCTATTTAGAGGTGGGTTAACGCTATTTAGAGGTGGGTAAACGCTATTTCCTAAATTCCAGAGGTGCGTAAACGGCGTTTACGTGCGTTTACCCTCCACTACAGCCCTGGATATGATGTACTACTAGGTAATGCTGTGCATATTGCATAAGTATTCCATATGTCCTGCTATTCTAATTTGAATACATTATCCAATGATTTTTTCCACACAATGCAGTATACTGTACACTGCTATGCAGGGCCGTTGACAGCTTTGGCTGGGTCCAGGACAAAATCATCTGAAGGGACCTGTGTCCTCTCAACATACACAATATAATGGGGAACCTATTGGCATCACTGGTTATGATATCCAAGGGTAATGATATGCATATGTATTCTACAGTATGCCCTGTAATGATAAATTACATTAGATTGCATTATCTTACATTATCTTACATTATATTGTGCTTTGCCAGTATTCTGTACACTGCTGTGCAGGGCCGCTGACAGTTTTGGCTAGGCCCAGGACAAAAACATCTGAGAGGGCCCCGCTTGCGATACACACAATATAATTGTCGACCAATTCTGGGCCCGCTATGTCCCTTGGCCCGTTACAACTGACCTGTTTGTCCCCCATCCCATCACCTTCCCTGCTGCTGTGGCTACTGTGTTCCTCTAAGCTTCGCGGAGGCCTAATCAGGTGAAATCCATCCAAATTTT
>NC_085879.1:20867965-20870465 GCF_034702125.1 Engraulis encrasicolus
GTTTCACCACCGTCAGATTTTGTTCCGCTCATCATCTTGTTCCATATTTTACTAAATTGTACTGGTTAATGAAACATTATCAGACATGTTAGGAATAATTGTGAGCCAAACTTATACTCTAGCCTCCACTGAGGTGCATTTGGAGGGTTTTTTGTCACAAAACCTGACGGTGGTGACATCTGATGTAGTTCACAAAAAAGCACGTGTTTTACATGTTTTTGACAAGTTTTAAGAATATGCTTCCAATAAGTATCTACAATTATGTTGAATTGTAAAAGTAATTCACTTAAATACAGTAAACATGTTTTTTTTTTACTTCTAATTCTGTCTGACGCTGGTGACAAAACCAAGAAAGAGGCCATTTTCTGAAAAATGTAAAACATGGGGAGCTTGGCCAATACATTCACTGCACAGCCAAGACCTTCATCTATGATAATACACCTCTATATTTTGGATTTGAACAACTTAAAACCTGTTTATGCCACATTTTCAATAATCTAGGCCTACTTCCTACAGCATCTAACAAATGAAGAAAAAACACATGCACAAGCATACTGTGCACACAGAAAAATAAAGTGTTTATGCTAGATGTCATTGACTTGAGAGGGCTATTTATTTTGCTAAATGTAGGTAATAATTAGGTAACTTTCACCACCTTCAGATTACTGTCACCACCGTCAGTTCTTAAGTCACCACCGTAAGAAGGAGTTTTGGACATTTTAAATGAATGTGCTTACAAAATTTTCCTTTGGAGTTGTTGAATTATCAAAGTAATAGCAAATTTAAGCCTACACGAATATTTGTGAAATTACAAACAATTGTTTGATCTATTTAGGCATTAAGTAAGCATTGTCTGACAGCACATATTTTTAAATTAGAACACATGAAGCAGTATTAAAATAGAATGTAAGTGAATTTTCAACATTTAAAGGCGTATGTGTGAACCAAAAAACACACACTATCACTTAAAAACTCCAGATACATATGCAACCAAATCAATACACTTTTTATTGCTTTTAATTGTGTCTGACGGTGTTGACAAAAAACAAGGTATGATCGGAGAAAAACCTGATTTCTGAAAAAAAATCAAAATGGGGAGATTGGCCTTGTGCATTTCTGAAAAGTTAAGACCTTTGTTTATGAGGATATACCATATTATTTTGTAATTCACTTCGTTTTTTTCTTTCAAGATTACAACCTGTTTTAGCCACTTTCTCAAGAATCAGTGACTTGTTTGTTAACCCAGTCCTGTTGGTGGGTGTGGGTTGGTGGAGGAGGATGGGGAGGCAGTCAAGGCTGGTGGAGTGGAGTGGACTAGGACAGGGACTGGTGGGCGTGTGAGGTGGATGAGGAATGGATGGGAATGGGGATGAGGACCAGGGACATTCAGCCGTGGGTGAGTGGAGAGTGGAGAAGGGTTGGTGGGTGGGTGGGTGGGTGTGGGGTTACGTTGAAGGATGAGGGATGGGGATGAGAGAGAAGGCTGCGGTGAAGGATATATGGCTCGGAGGAAGGCTGGGGTGAAGGTGGGGATACACCTTTAGTGTCACTATGAAGGTTTGATGAGGATGGGAAGTGAAACTGTCCCCGGCAAACAGCCCTCCGATAGTCACTTAACACACCGCACGTACACGCACACAAACGCACGCACGCACGCACACATGCACGCACACACACACACACACACACACACACACACACACACACACACACACACACACACACACACACACACACACACACACACACACACACACACACACAGAGAGGGAGGGAGAGAGTGAGTGAGAGAGAGAGAGAGAGAGGGGGTTGGGGGAACGATAAGAAAGATGAGAGAGAGATGAGAGAGAGATGAGAGAGAGAGATGAGATACTGAACGGGGGATGTAACTGGGGTGAGATATTTCATAGCCTCTGTGGAGCGTGGCGGTCAGAGCACCAGTGTCATCCCCAGTCTGTTTCAGCGGCTGCTTGCCCCCTCTCCACCTCACACCCAGGGACGGATTAAGATGACTTAGGGCCCCTAGGCTACGAGTGCTGTGGGCCCCCCAGAAGGCCAATTTCACAACAAATTTACATACACAGTGCCACAGTTACGAGCTAGGAATTAAGGATAACATGCCTACCAACTGTACACAACACATTCATTTTTCATTATTGCATCTTGTCACAACTCTACAATTTTTCATTTTTGCCGAATTGGGGGCCCCCTGGTAGGTGGGGGCCCCTAGGCTACAGCCATATCGCTACGTTGTGCTCTGATCATCATCATGCCATGCTAAATTAACCTATGGGGTGTCACGCTATAATGTCTTCTTCCAATATGATATACTGTAGTAGTCTATCTGCGGTATGTCTACAGTGGTATATTTTAGGGTTGTCACCTCTGTCTGACAAAAAAATCTGGACATTTCAATTATAATTAACCCTTTTACTTCTAAGCATCGGTTTCCGCAGGGAAACTGTATTTTTCCCTCTGGACAGACCACCAGACCACCGGG
>NC_085879.1:20875465-20877965 GCF_034702125.1 Engraulis encrasicolus
GTTCCTGTACCTCTTGTTGTGTTAATGTGCCCACAGCTCTCCTCATCCCCCCATCAACACTCCACGCTGGCCCTGGCAGGCTCGAGTGTAAACAACATGAAGGTGAACTTTACCCTGACACTGCAATGGGGCCTGAGGACCCCTCTCAGGAGATGAGAGGATGGACAAGAGCGCAATCAAAGCATAAATAACATCTATGGAGGGAGAGGGAGGAGAGAGAGAGAGAGAGAGAGAGAGAGAGAGAGAGAGAGAGAGAGAGAGAGAGAGAGAGAGAGAGAGACAGAGAGAGAGAGAGATGCACATGGCTGTTGGAGTAAGACTGGAAAGGAGAGATGGAGAAAGTAGGTATTGCAAGAGAGAGTGTGAGAGAGAGAGAGAGAGAGAGAGAGAGAGAGAGAGAGAGAGAGAGAGAGAGAGAGAGAGAGAGAGAGAGAGAGAGAAGAGATAACTACAGAGAGATAGATATTGAAGTCAGGATAGGGAGAGAGAGACATAGCCTAAAAGTGAGAGAGGATGAAAAGAGTAAAATGGAGTCAGAGAAGGAGGAAGAGTAGGAGAAACAGACAGCCAGACAGAAAGAAAGTCAGAGAGAAATTCAGACAGCCAAAGAATGTGGGCAAGAAAGGTAGATATAAAATAAGATGAGAGAAAGAGTGAAGTGCGAGAGAGAAAGTAATAAAGAAAGAACTGGAGGGGTAGATATATAGAGAAAGAATTTGAGCGAGAAAGAGAGAGAGAGAGCGACAGAGAGAGAGATAGAAAGAGAGAAAGAGAGAGAGAAATGGAGCAAGAGAGAGAGAGAGTGTGAGAGAGAATAAAAGATAGAGAGAATGAAAGAGAGAGAAGAGAGAGAGAGAGAGAGAGAGAGAGAGAATGAAAGATAGAGAGAATGAAAGAGAGAGAGAGAGAACAAAAGAAAGAGAGAAATGGACCAAGAGAGAGAGCAAGAGAAGGAGAGAAGAGTATGAGAGAGGGAGTGAGAGTGAAAACATTCCGTCTCTCTGAGGGGACATCATGATTGCACCATCAGAATGAATAACATGAGAGGGGAGATGAAGAGGCCGAGTGAAAGAGGAAAATCAATAAAGGACAGTGCACACATGCACACAGACTCAGACTCCCATACGCACCCGACCCACACACACAGACTCCCACACACACACCACACTCACTCACTCACTCCCACACTTTGTCTTTAAACATACCCTCCTCTGAACATACGTAGTTATGGATGTCTACTCACGTACGCCCGTATGCACACAAATGGGTGTGTGGGTATGCGCTCAAGCACGCAGGCACATACACAGGCAGGCAGGCAGGTACTCACGCGCACACTCACACACATACACACACACACGTACAAGCACGCAAATGCGAACACAAACGCACAGCCTTAAATATACAGCGCTCAATGACTACAAAGGCTCATGGTCAAGTGCACATACAGTATAAATACTGCATATACAGCACACCCACGTAAATACTTCATCTTTCAAATCTATGTGTGTTTTCTCCCCCCCCCCCTCTCTCTCTCTTTCTCCACTGTTTTCTTTTTCAGGCAAGTCATGGTGTCTGTCCTAACCAGGGGCCTTAAACACCGCAACAATGGTGTTGGAGATGAGACTCATACAGGACTCAAAGCAGGAGGCAAGGAAGTATGAATATAAAGAGCAGCAGAGAAACGAATGATTGAATTCAAACGAGGAATGAGTGTGGAAGAAAAAAAGGTTCAAAGCACAATGCAGTGAGAAAAAAAAGAGAAAAAGAGAAAGTGAGAAAAGCACCGCATGCAGTATGTGAAGGATGGAAGAGGGAGGGTAAGGGGTGGATGTGGAGGAGTGGAGGAGGTGAAGATTCACTTGCACCGGAGTGGGAGCCAGAAACAGGAGGACATGTGTGGGGCTGGAGGCAGGGCTGGGGTTACCTTAACAGGTAGTGTGGTGGGTGGCTGGTAATTTGTATGAGAATTCTGCATAAAGTTGGTTGGGTGTACCTGGATAGATTGGTGAGTGGGTAATTGGTTGAGGGGGGAAGGGATAGGGTTAACTGGACAGGTACTGTAGACTGGGGTTACCTGAAGAGGTAGGGTGGTACTGGTAGGTGGTTATTTGGCTGAGAATGCTGCATAAGATCAGTTGGGTTTACCTGGATATATTGGTGAGTGGGTAATTGGTTGAGTGGGGGAAGGAATAGGGTTAAATGGACAGGCACTGTAAGAAGGACTGGTGACTGGTTGGAACATAAGGTGATTCCCAGGACAGGTAGATAGGTGGTTGGGTGGTTGGTGGGATCTACCCGGACCGGTTCTGTAAGACTGGTGGGTGGGTGATTTTGGTATTCGGTTGGCTCGAACAACGATAGGTAGGGTGGATGGGGGTAAGATGGTGGATGATAGCTTGGAATGGATTGGAGGATGGTAGGATAGGTAGGACAGACAGAGTGGTCATTACCTGGACAGAAAGGGCAGGTGATAAGTTGCCTGGAAGTGTAGGGCGGGGTG
>NC_085879.1:20882965-20890465 GCF_034702125.1 Engraulis encrasicolus
CTGGGTTTGAAAGGCGGTAATTTTATGCAAAGCTGCGGACTTCACTTTAAAGAAGCATTGGTAATGGTCGTGTTGATCAAAGGCTATTCACTCCTGCGTTTTTTTCCCCGTCCACCCCTTGTTCCCGCCAAATAATTAGGAGTACAATAGTGGCAAATTGGCCATCACTTCACGCTGCCCAATTTTCACCCTGACCTACTCGGGAATGAATAGGCGCGCGGACTCTGGCATAAGCTTTCCCTCTGATTGACAGCGTATAAAAAAAGCAAAAACAAGTGATCGAAAAAAAAATGTTCTTGGCTGGCTAGCCGTTTGAGTCAGCTTTTGTACCGGTCCACCAAAAATGCCCACAAAACCGAGTGTTCAATCACAAACTCGGCATCTAGTAATCTAATCTCGCCATCTCCTCTCGTTGTAATCGTTTTCTCCCTTTTGTCCCCCCCTTTGATTTTGTATTTATTTTATACACATGCGTTTTGTGACATTTTGAATGGCAAGACATGGATGTTTCAACAGCCACTTCCCCTACAAATTACACTGTGAACATGTAACATACACGTGTCTAGCAATTTTCAGCACGGAAATTGGCCTCTTGTTTTCTTGTCACACAGCCCGCATTTGAATATCCTTGACCCACAGTGGACGACGTTGGACCACACACTCACAGTGAATCCAAAAAACACTTCACAAATTGGACAGAGATGAAAAAAAACTCTTGCGAAAAAAAAAGAAAAAACCTCACTTCCTTCTTGGCCTCAAGCAGCGCTGGTCTTACTACATTCCTGAT
The DNA here is from genome assembly GCF_034702125.1 of Engraulis encrasicolus. Lineage (NCBI taxonomy): Eukaryota > Metazoa > Chordata > Actinopteri > Clupeiformes > Engraulidae > Engraulis > Engraulis encrasicolus. Next base: position 20,883,753 of record NC_085879.1, read on the forward strand.
CCGCTTTGGGGCTCAAGGGGTAACAAGTCATTTGCATGTTGTACAGCATGGAGCTGAGCCATAATGCATGCTACCTTTAGACCTGCCCTGCCCAACAGAGAGAGAGAGAGAGAGAGAGAGACAGACAGACAGAGAGAGAGACAGAGACAGACAGACAGACAGACAGACAGACAGACAGACAGACAGACAGACAGACAGACAGACAGAGACAGAGAGACAGAGAGACAGAGAGAAAGAGTATGAGAGAGAGAGAGAGAGAGAGAGAGAGAGGGAGAGAGAGAGAGAGAGAGAGAGAGAGAGAGAGAGAGAGAGAGAGTATGAGAGAGAGAGAGAGGGAGCGAGAGAGAGAGAGAGAGACAGAGGCAGAGACAGAGAGAGACAGAAAGAGAGAAAAGAAAAAGAGTCAGAGTCGAGAGAGAGTCAGAGTCGAGGGGGGAGGGGGTGGGCAACTCGACGGGTCTCACCGTGTGCATTTTAATAAAGGTCAGTCTGCTTATCAACCCAATTCATTATCTGCTCACTGCTGTTAATTCAATATCGTAGCCGCCACCGAAAATAAAAGCCTTCCCTCTCCTCGCTACATACACGGCGGAGGGTTTGTTACAGCCAGAGAGCTGCGTCCCCAGGTGGCTAGTTTCATCCAAGAATTGCTTTTATTAAAAGAGAGCGGTGGATGAGGGTGAGGAGGAGGAGGAGGAGGAGAGGGGGATGAGGAGGGGTAAAAAATAAAAACATCCAAGCGCATTAGATCGCTTAAAGTCTGGCTGTGTGTTTTTTTTTTTAAAGGGTAGAAGGGGAGTAGGCAGGAACAACAACACAGCGAGCGTTGGGGACGTGTTGACTACTAAAGCTGAGGAGGTGCTTCGCGTCCTCGGAGTCTCTTTCACAGCTTCACGTCAAACACGATATGTCATCATTGTCCCTCGCAGGGGTTCAGCAAAATGATAAGGTGAGTGGGGATGAAAGGAAGAGTGGAGGGAAAGAAGAAAGGAAGGAAGCGGTGGATTTTTTTCTTTTCCTTCTTTTCTTTTTTTTACGACGACGACACTCGAGTGGCTTGGTTGCAATCATCCTAAATTTATGTGCATAGTGTTTTTGCCCACGACGCCTCCATTAGGCTCACTGAGAGGCCTGGAATGAGAGGGAGCAAGCGAGCGAGCGAGTGAGCGGGTGACGTGGCATGCCCTGGATGCTAGCGAGAGGCGGGCAGAAGCAGCCGGGCTGGTGCTGAGGAGGGGGGAGGTCAGTGCCGTGGTGCTGTGTGGTAGGTAGGGAGGGGGAATGGGGGTGCAAGAGCAGACGGGCTCGGAACGAGAGTAGGGGAGTCCTTCCATAGACAATAACTGCTTTGGATGTTAGTGGAGATGGAGGCAGCTAGGCAGGTGGTGTACACGTAGAGTAGTGGAGGGAGGTCAGAGGTGGTGTGTGTGTGATGGGGGTGTGGAGAGGACGCAGGTGGTGGGAGCAGAGTCAGGGAGGAGGGCCTACCATAGGCGGATGTGGAGAGGTCAGAGGATGGAGGGCTGGGCTGGGGGTTGGGCTGAGGGCAAGTGTGTGTGTAGTGTGTAGTGTGTGTGTGTGTGAGTGTCTGTGTGTGTGTGTGTGTGTGAGTGTGTGTGTGAGTGTGTGTGTGTGTGTGTGTGTGTGTGTGTGTGTGTGTGTGTGTGTGTGTGTGTGTGTGTGTGTGTGTGTGTGTGTGTGTGTGTGTGTGTGTGTGTGTGTGTGTGTGTGTGTGTGTGTGTGAGTGTGAGACGGAGGGTGTGTGTGTGTGTGTGTGTGTGTGTGTGTGTGTGTGTGTGTGTGTGTGTGTGTGTGTGTGTGTGTGTGTGTGTGTGTGTGTGTGTGTGTGTGTGTGTGTGTGTGTGTGCGCGCGCGTGCGTGTGCGTGTGTTGGGATGGGGAGAGCAGGCTGGGTGCGCTGGTATGAAGAGATAGGGGGAAGTGGGAGAGGGTGGCCTACCGTAGACGATGACGGTGGCCGAGGAGCTCTTGCGGCGGGCCACAATGTTCTTGGCCACGCAGGTGTAGTTGCCCGTGTCGGCCAGCCGCGCCTGCTTGATGATCAGGTTGTGGTCCGACGTGACGAAGAAGTTGGGGTCCGCCTTGGGGTCCAGGATCTCATCGTTGCGCTGCCACTCCACCTACAGACACACACACAAAAGGGATAGGGAAGGTTAACTAATCCACACACACACCAGGGGCGCCACCAGACATTTTGGGCTATGAAAGATTCGAATTTTGGCCCCCCTTAAGGACCCCTGTCAGTGCTGTCAGTGCTAGGGCCCTTAGAACCTGTAACACCTTTCCCCCCCTCGCAGCACCCATGACACACACATAGACATGCACACATTCATATGCAAGCACACACAGACACAGACAGTCATACACTGAAATAGACAGTGAAACACTGACACAGTCTGTCACACACAGTCATAGTCAGACACACACGCACACGCGCACACACACACACACGCAGACGCGCGCGCGCACACACACACACACACACACACACACACACACACACACACACACACACACACACACACACACACACACGCACACACACACACACACACACACACAAATTCTGAGACAGGAAAAGAAAGTAAAAGATGGAGATCTTCAGAGAACGAATGAGAGAAAAGAAAAGCAGACAAAAACGAAGACTCACAGCTACTAACTATATATATCATTACTCATTTTGTTTCCACAATGGCTTTCATCTTGTCCACAAGTGTTATAAAAACAATTAAAGACCCTTGTGGACCTCTTATATTCCACATCAGGGTGGCCTCTCTGTGGCGCCGGCTCTTCAATTTATTCTGATGATGACACTGCCGCTGATGAATCCAAAACATTGTGCACAAAGTAATTACGAGCCAATATATATATTTAATTCGAGGACTTATACACTTGAAAGAAATATTTTTCAATCAGCAGAACAACTTTTTTAACATCCAAAATCAGCATGCTACACAAGCCGACTTCATCTAACAACGTCATCACAGAGGTTGCTCTGATGAAAATAAATTATTACTCTCGGACAACCGTTCTGTCTTGCACTGTACTTCACTACTGAAATTTAATTACAATAGACAACACCAGTCAATCATCTAGAGAACTCTCTGACTGTGGTCCGCTTCGATGTACACTCTCAGCCTGGTTTCATTAGAAAGTTCTTATGCTAGATCTATAAAAGAAACATGACATATCTCTTGGTATTACGGAATGAAATGTTTGAGTATCCCTTTTTCTTCTTCTTTATGCTGCTGCAAGATCAGTTCTTCAGGGAATGCAACATTCTGCAGCGACCCAAATGACAGAAGTGCATTATGCCCTACCTGTTGCTCTGTTATATAGTCTTTTAAATGAAAGAAATTTATGACAAACAATATACTTTTTCTGGCCCCAGAAAAGCTAAAGTATAGATGCAATTTCTCCAGGACTTGGAAAAAGTAGGCCATCGCGATAACACCTGACAAGTTCTGGTGAACTTTCAGACTGATTTAAGATTTAAATCCCACAGAAGCAAAGGACCAAAACAACTTTCTTCCACCTGAGAAATACTGCCAGCGCGTTCCTGTTCCTTAGCCAACTGGATACTTAGAAGCCTTTTGTTTTCCAAAAAGTCAGTGTCTGTCTTCACACCCTTATTCCAAAAAAGGTACAGTAACCATATAGTATTCTATAGTTTCTCTTTTCTACTAACATGTACAAACGTGTAACCATACAGTATGCATTAACATGGGCAGTCATGGGTAAGCCGGGTAAGTTAGGGCGTCAAACTTGTCAGCCCAAAGGTTGCCGATTCGACTCCCGACCCGCTAGATTGGTGGGGGGAGTAATTAACCAGTGCTCTCCCCCACCCTCCTCCATGACTGAGGTACCCTGAGCATGGTACCGTCCCGCTGCACTCCGCCCTTTCGGGCGCCATTGGGGGCTGCCCCCTTGCACGGATGAGGCATAAATGCAATTTTATTGTGAGCACTTGTGTGCGGTGTAGTGCTGTGACAATGGGAGTTGGAGTTTCCCAGTTGGGCTTTCGGCTTTCACTTCGCTTTCATTAACACTGTAGGTACATGTGCTTATAACCCTGAACCTAATGTGCAGTGCAGGTCTATAGTGTTACATACAGTAATGTAACATACTTTATTAAATAGCATATCTAATTAATGAAGCGGACAGTTCAATAAGATGTAGCCTAACAAAGTAAAACCACCAACACAAATAACAACCAAACAAAATGGAGAAATTACAGCTTACTCAGACCTTTACGGGACCTTTAATGAAAACAACCCAGACATGGCATAATTACTCTGGCTCTGGCTAGCCTAGCTTGCGTGTGTTCAATGTATCGTGCAAGAATTGATTTGAAAGTAGCTGCCCAGCAATGTACACAAGGCTTTTAATGGCTTAGCCCCCTCTTGCATCACCACTCTCTCTGCTATGATGATTAGTGTGTTTGCATGGATCTCTTAGTCGCCTGGCCCTGCCATCCATAATTTTCCACTCAATTCACATCTCTCCCCCCCACCACCACCACCACCACCCTGCATCCAGTGTTGCCAGATGTGTCTGACCAAATCCCGCCCAAAATGCTCTCAAAAACCGCCAAAATGCGCTAAATTCCGCCCAAATTCAACAAATTACATTGACTTCTATGGGCCCAAAACGGCTGAAAAAAAACGCCAAATGGCCAATATTTCCCGTTTTTACCCGCAGACGCTTGTCAAAAGTAGCCCAATTGGGCGGTCACCCGCCCAATCTGGCAACACTGCCTGCATCTGGGCTGGGTCTTCTGGCAGGATATTACTTGTGTTGCCAGACAACATGACCAATCAGGGAACAGGGGAGGGAGAGGCAAGGGGATTGAACGATGACATACAGTATTACATACAGTAAAAGTGATTACATATCACAGCCAAGCATTATATTAGCGATTGGGTCAATGAAATGCACATTTGAAAACTTCAGAGTTCAAACAGAGTTCACCCCTTCCACCAGTGATAATTTCAAGACCCTCTATACCAGGGCTGGGAAAATGTTTTAATACAAAGGTCCACTTCGAATTTTATTAAGTCCTCCAAGGACCGTACTATGAACACAAGCCAGGATTTCCCCCTGCACTTTAGGCCTACTGAATATTCAAGGCGGCCACCTTTTCAACAGATCCCATCTTCACTAGGTCCACTGAAAATGAAACTTAATCGTATTGGAAATGTATTTTCTAAGATAACAAAACACGTCATGTTTCATGTGAAACTGTGTCACATTAAAATTGTATCGGGGGGTGGGGTAGATAACAACCTTAAGGGCAGTAAACGGCCCTCGAGGTTCCCCAACCCTGCTTTACACCAATGAAATTAGAAGGGTATGGTAAGACCAGACTAGGCCCTAAGACCAGCATGTATCACCATGTCTGCTATGATGATTACTGTCCCCGCATGGGTCTTGGGGGTCCTCTGGACTGGAGCAACAGGGCAGCTTTTAACTTTGTTCCTGATCTGAGTGGGGGGTATGACAATCGATATTCATGAATTATGAAGCCACTTTGAACTTTATTATTGTAGGCCAATCTCCTATCAAATGTGGTGCATGAATAAATGATTATTACCATCATTAGTCATCATAGTTCAATAGTAGTAGTAGTGGTAGTTTTAGTAGTAGTACAAAATGTAGGCATAGTTCAATAGTAGTAGTAATAGTAGTGGTAGCTTTAGTAGTAGTATGTAGTCCTACGTGTAGTAGTAGTAGTAGTAGTAGTAGTAGTAGTAGTGGTAGTAGTAGTGGTAGTAGTAGTAGTAGTAGTAGTAGTAGTAATAGTAGTAGTAATGGTAATTATAGTTGTAAACATGTAGGAATGGTAGTGGGACTTCAGGTCCCACGGTAGATAAAGTTTTAGCAGTGGTAGAGGCAGTAATAAGAATTGCAAAATAATATGCTTCAAGCGATGGCACTTTGTGCTACTGCCGGCGAGAGAGGAACTTATTGTGCCTGCAGAAACTTCTCAAAATATCATGTAGAACTAAAAGTAATGACCCCTTTTTCAACAGTGGTAACGCCTGAGTAAATAACTTGCAAACAGCACCCTTTGTAATTGTGTGTGTGTGTGTGTGTGTGTGTGTGTGTGTGTGTGTGTGTGTGTGTGTGTGTGTGTGTGTGTGTGTGTGTGTGTGTGTGTGTGTGTGTGTGTGTGTGTGTGTGTGTGTGTGTGTGTGTGTGTGTGTGTGTGTGTGTGTGTGTGTGTGTGTGTGTGAGAGAGAGACAGGTTGTGTGTGCATGTTTTTGTGTACGTGCCCAGACTGTGCTCTCTGCCTGTGTGAATATGTCTACAAGAAAGTGTGTTTGTTTTAAAACAGAAGAAAATATGAATTTTGCATCCCAAAGTGACTAAGCACCAGGCAGCAGAGGCAGCAAGCGGAAAGAAAAAAAAACAACACCCACAAAACAAAAACAAAGAGAGTCTGACAAGCCTGCACTTGGTTAAGGAGAATTAGTCAAAAGTACACATGAATATTTAATGTGGCCAGCGTTCCATGATGCTGTCATAGAGTACAGCTAGAAGCCTAGCAGCAGCAACACGCTCTCTCCTGCACAGTCTCCCCATCATCACTGGTCCTGATGCTGGTGCTGTTGCTAAGGTAATTTGCAGCCATGTCAAGTTTAGCCTGATGCTGCATATGCACTGCATTGGCCTAGGCACCTAGAGCATTC
>NC_085879.1:20897965-20910465 GCF_034702125.1 Engraulis encrasicolus
AAGGGCTGTCATGCAATTATTCAATTACTGCCTGCACCTGCCAAATGCTTCATCACTCTGGTCACATGGTTCACTTGAACAGGTATTTAAACCGGGACTGTTGCATTGTACTGCTCACTGGTTGCTAACTAGCTAGCTGACTGGCTGGCTGGCTGTAAGGCTGGCTGGCCGGCCTGCCCTGATCTGGCCTGGCCGGCCCGGCTAGCTGGTCACGTTGTAAGGGTAGCTGTATGCGTTTGCATACCCTTCATTGATGATACTAGACTGGTCCACCTGCCAGCACTGGACAAATTTGTCAGCTAGGCATTTACTTTACGTATATAATTTGGATGATGTGTATTGGACTCCAGTGAGTATAAGCAGTCCAATAACTTGTCTAATTGTAACTCTATAATTGGACCCACCTGAGTATAATCAGTCCAATCAGTTGTCTGATTGTAACTCCATAATTCGACTCATCTGAGTACCATCAGTCCAATCAGTTGTCTGATTGTAACTCTATACAGTGTCTAATGGCAATGTAACACTATTTGTTGTTACCAGGAAGTGAATAACTAACTCTGCTTGGAGTTATTTCAACTCACTGAGTATCAATAACCAACTCTGCTTGGAGTTACTGCAACTCTCTGAGTATTAACACTTTTGGGAGTGTTCTACTTACACTCCACAGATTGCGACAATATAAACACTTTAAAAGTGTTAATATTAACACTCTCATAGTTGATTCTAACTCTCTGGAATTTGCTGTGTACATGTCTGAGGACGTCTGTCTACCTTGGAGTCCTTGATATGCTGTGAGTGTGTGATGCTATCACAATGCCTCCAAGGTAGAAATATGTCCCCCTCTCTCTCACCTTGTCCGAATATCTCCCTCTGTTCATCAGTCTGCTGTGTCTGACTCTCTATCTCTCTCTCTCACACACCAGTATGTTTACTTGCTGACCAAGAGAACATATACGGTATGCAGGTGTACTGTATGCATGCATAAACACATACACGCACACGCACACGCACACGCACACGCACACGCACACACACACACACACACACAAACACAAGGCCAGGGCAGGATTAAGATGGCCTGGCACCCCTAGGCTACAGGTTGCTGTGCCGTCCCCCCCCCCCCCCAATTTCATAATTAAAAACTAGGAATTAAGGTTAACATGTCTGCCGACTGTGGGGACGGTATATTAACCAAAATTGTAATGGCTATGTCTTAATCTGTTTCTTAATGCCCTTGATAATGTCATAGCAATGTTGTTATGATGTAGTTGAGCATTTTCAGCAAATAGGGAATACTGTACGCTCATCGGCAACCCCATCTGCACTAAGAGACTACCAAGATTTAGAACTGTACTCAACATTCAATCAATCAATCAATCAATCAATATTGTCAATATTGCATCTCGTCACAACTCTGCAATTTTTTACTTTTGGCCAATTGGGGGGGGCCCTGGCAGGTGGGGGGGCCCTAGCTTGCAGCCATAGATAGCCTGTGCATTACAGTAATTCGGCCCTGCACATGGCACACACTTCTAGGAACCCCTGTTCCCATCCTGTCCCCATGGGTTGTCCTGGCATAGCTGTGCAGGGCAGAGAGCTGCTGCTTCTGCATCTGGGGCAACGGCGGGATGGCACTGCCGAATCGGTGATTGGATCCGAAATGCAGGGGCGAGAGGTTGCCCACGTTGTCGATAAACATGCAAATGGGCTAATCAAAAGCGAGGGGGGAAATGAACAGCACATTTCAAAACAAATCTACGGGATTTGCCCAGCTTGACTCTGACGTGACCCCACCCACCTTATGTGTGTGTGTGCTCGCTCGCTCACACACGCACGCACGCTCGCACGCATGCACGCACACGCACACGCGCACGCACGCACACGCACACACACACACACACACACGCACACACACGCACGCACACACACACACACACACGCACACACACACACACACACACGCACACACACGCACGCACACACACACACTTGTTAACTCTGACCTCTACTGGATCAAAGCCACTTGTATTAGACACAGGAAAAAAGGAAAAAAAGAAAGAGAAACACCCACACGTGCAAGGGCCACACATCTCATAGGCATCGACATCTCGCCGTCCAGCCCCCCTTGAAACAGATGTCAGACCTGTCCAGAGCAATAACGCTCAGGCGATAGCAGCATTAAGATGTACAGAGGCTTCCTTTGACATTCAATTTAATTAAAACAGATATAATGGGACTGGGGGAGGGAGACAAAAGATATGAAAGCTGCCAGAAACCAAGATGGGGAGAGAGAGAGAGAGAGAGAGAGAGAGAGAGAGAGAGAGAGAGAGAGAGAGAGAGAGAGAGAGAGAGAGAGAGAGAGAGAGAGAGAGAGAGAGAGAGAGAGAGAGAGAGAGAGAGAGAGAGAGAGAGAGAGATGCAATGAGGTATGGCGAAAGAGAGGGAGAGGAGGAGAGACAGACAGAGACAGAGACACAGAGACAGAAAGAGAGAGGGAGAGAGATGCAATGACAGACGGAGACAGAGACACAGAGAGAGAGAGAGAGAGAGAGACAGAGAGAGAGAGAGAGAGAGAGAGAGAGAGAGAGAGAAAGAAAGAGACAGAGAGACAGAGAGACAGAGAGACAGAGCGACAGAGATACCGAGACAGAGATACCGAGATACAGAGATACCGAGACAGAGAGACACGAGAGAGAGAGATGTGTTGGGATAAGAAGTGAGAGAAGGGAGTTGGTTACCAGCAGTAGTTACAGTACATTGGCTTTTGTACCTTTTACTCGCAATCAATACATCAATACTCTTACTGGATTACGATAAATACTTTGACAGAGAGAGTTCATCTACGACTGCCTGCCTAGCTTCTCTCTTCACGGTGATGATGAGGAGCTGAACTCCGGAGGGCTCTGGCCCAAAATTTAAACTCCGTTTTCCTCCCAAGGTACCGTCTGAGGTGACGACGAGTAAAGCCAAAACAAGATTGGACAAGGTGTTAGCATTTAAGGCCTGAGTGATTCCATAACCGGTTTCGGCAGAGCTGCTGACAGGGAGAGGGGGACTAAGAGGTCAGGTGTCCCGGGCCCAGGCACAGAGGGACAGCCCAGAATGGGCTCCTCATTACATTGCATGCCCTGGGTGGGGGTGGGGCCCTTGGAATGACTTTGTCCTGGGCCTGGCCAAATCCGTCAACGGCCCTGGTTGTGGCAGATTGCACTCTGTTCAGAATAATGCATATTTATGCCCCTCATTTAGGATGTGGGAGTTGTTCTGTACAAAATATATATAAAAATAAATGTGAAAAAAGCTCCTTTTTCCGTTGGGAAAGATGCCCATGTTTTAATAATGCGTCTCCAATAGGCAGACAGACAGAGAGACAGGAGGAGACCTTCAGTCAGTTATGTGGGCAGAATGAGAATAAATATATACCATGTCTGCAGACGGCCAGGCACAGGAAGAACACTCACCACCACACACACACACACACAACACACAACACACACACACAAGCGTATGCACGCCCATATTCACACACAGACGGACGCTCATGGACATACATGCTTTGCGTACAAACATTGCGTGCACCCACATACACTGCACAGGCAGATACTTCATGCAGACTCTACAAGGAGAAATTCAAGTAGTTGTAGTTGTCAGCAAGAGTGCTTTAAAGGATAGTTCCGGCGTAAAATGAAAGTTTCACCATCGCTTTCCCATGCCACATAATGTATCTAATGATGAGCCATTCCGGGCAATGCCGCGCCGTTATGGAGTTAGCTAATTTTAAGCTTTTTGGTGAAAAACGCAGCCAACGCATCACGGCGGGGCCAATTATAAACCTATTCTTTTCTGATGTTTCCCCGCTATAAACAACTTCAAAAACGCTACACACTTCATCACAAAGGTCTCGTCAATCAAACCGAGGCACAGAGAATGTCATCGGACCACACAATTTTTCACTGGCCAGTGTTTTCAGAGGTGTCTCACTGTTGCAACTCTCTGACCCGGATGCCAGGGCGCGCGAGGTCAGAAGGACCATTACGCAACGGAGGAGGGCTGGAGGAATTTATAAAGTCGTACTAGAAGTACTCTTACAGATGTAAGTACACCACCAGTGGTGTGTTATTACAAAGCTGAATCCATGTTATATTATACCGTGTTGCAATTACTTTGTAAGAGTAGTCTGCCTACCTGTACTCTCCATGCAACTCTTCAAATCTGCTGCCTGCACACACGGTAGTAGCGATCCCTCCGGGTTTTTACGCCAGTTTCGTCCACTTCTAATGCTATTAGCCATTCCCGTAATATGGCTGGTTTAGACAGTGGCAGTCGGTGAAAACGGTCGGGGTTCCAGCTTTTCATTTTACGGTCGTAGCCGGTGCGAACCGCGGACCATGTTTAGCCTACCTAGCCACCTGATTGAGTAGCCTGCATCCGGGTCAGAGAGTTGCAACAGTGAGACACCTCTGAAACCACTGGCCAGTGAAAGATTGTGTGGTCCGATGACATTCTCTGTGCCTCGGTTTGATTGACGAGACCTTTGTGATGAAGTGTGTAGCGTTTTTGAAGTTGTTTATAGCGGGGAAACATCAGAAAAGAATAGGTTTATAATTGGCCCCGCCGTGATGCGTTGGCTGCGTTTTTCACCAAAAAGCTTAAAATAAGCTAACTCCATAACGGCGCGGCATTGCCCGGAATGGCTCATCATTAGATACATTATGTGGCATGGGAAAGCGATGGTGAAACTTTCATTTTACGCCGGAACTATCCTTTAAAGGGAGTTTTAAAGTGGTGGTGCATTTTTTTCTTGATTTTTATTTCTTGAAAACGTTACATCTGCTGCACTCCACTCATTTGTCTGTCTGCAGTAAAAGTTGAGAAAGCCTCATTTAGGCAGCCCAAAAGTGGGGATGCCAATACACCACTGTACCCCCCTTTCCAGCACCTATGGTTGTCAGCTGTACTTGTGTTGACAAGGTTATCAGGCCTATACCTTTCTCACAAATCTTAGAACTTCAATACATTTAGAATATAAGAAAAAAAACATAGAATATAAGCAAAAAACATGACTTCCTCCCTGTAAAAATCTGTCATGGGCTGATTCCCAACGACCAACCCCCATCCCCCGCCAACTCCTTCTTTTAAAGAAGACATCCACAGCAACATACAAAAAAACCCACTCCGCTTTGACACGCGGCGCGCACCGCCCGGCAATAAATAATATTTACTTAATGTGCGCCACCTCCTCGTCATCCGTGCCCATTTCCCAAAAGCGTAATCGCATTATCCACACGCCGGAGCGGAGCGGCGCGCCAGGGAGACAGTAAGCAGACACTCACACACAGACACACAGACACACAGACACAGACGGACGGACCCACTGCAGGCAATTACTAAAGCGTTACATGGCAGATTAGCTGCTCTCTCCGTGTCACAGATGACGACGCCATTATCAAACTTCCCTATCACGGCATTAAACAGAGTTGCTTAGTGCCAATGGAATCAATCAGGACCAAGGATAACACATTTAAGAGGGGAGGGAGGTTGGTTGTAGATTGATTGGATAAAAAGCAATTCAGAGATGCATTATTAATAAACAGACATGTCTCCACAGTCTCTCTCTCTCTCTCTCTCTCCCTCTCTCTCTCTCTCTCTCTCTCTCTCTCTCTCTCTCTCTCTCTCTCTCTCTCTCTCTGTTTGTGCGTGTGTGTGTGTGTGTGTGTGTGTGTGTGTGTGTGTGTGTGTGTGTGTGTGTGTGTGTGTGTGTGTGTGTGTGTGTGTGTGTGTGTGTCTATGTGTGTGCGCGCGTGTATGCGTGTTGCATGTGCACTAGATTCTGAGAGGCAGTTCATGAGACACAGTTTGCTGAAGGCTGGTTCTTTTCCTTCACGTCATCCTTCTTCCTCTACCACCGAGTACATCTGTTTTCTTCGGGCTAGAGTTGTATTTAAATAGGTCATGGGATACAGTATATAAGAAAAACAGAGAGAGAGATAGAAGGTCAGAAAAACTCACATGCAATGCGCACATATGCCTTTTGGCTCTTCTGGGTGCCCGTAGTGCTCCAGGCTACACACTGGCACCAGTAGTCGTCCAATCCAAACACCTTCTCCACCTGCTGCCGCGTGATGTCAATCATCACCTCCATGATGGGCAGCCCTGCGAGACACACAGACGGGGGCAGAAACACAACGTCAGGGTGGTACAGTACATACAAATGCAGTATTTGAGTCAGTGATGTTTCAGAAGCAGCACACGTCAGGATGGCGCAACGACAGCCAGAACGACTATTGTATGGATTTTGTTTGTTTGTTTGTTTTTAGTGGACTGTCTAAGAATTATATTCATTGCAGCATATCAACCATCAGTTAATAATTCATTTACGGACATTGAATGCAGTTGCGCTACTTGACGTTTGAGCCCAAAAAACACATACAGTAGAAGACACACGGCACATATAAAGAGTTACACAACTGGGGGAGACAAAGATGCAGGCTGAAACACTAAGTCAGGGTGGTACATAAATACACACATACGCACAACACATTTAAAACAGAGCAGTTGCACAGGGTAGGACGGAACAAAATCCCAACTCTCAGTCAAAGTCAGGACGCTGTATGTGTAGTGCAAATACACACAACATGCTGTATATAACACACAGCAGATACAGAAGTAGCAAAGTTCAAAATCCAAACACACATACTGTGCACACACATGCATGTTCTTTCTCCGTCAAGGGAACATCAATCCAGGCTGGTACATATAGACGTACACACTCATACAATGCATGTAATACACAGCAGTTGCAAAAGTATTACAGACTAAATCCCAACACACAAATGCAGCTGCTGGTCACGAAAAAAAACTTTCACGCAGCACTGAAGTGGTCGCTACGGTCCATTGGCTGACAGTTCCTGCCCCACTATGTGTCATCCTGAGAGACAGAGATGGATGCAGGAGCACAAAGTCGCGGTGGTGCACCGCACAACATGGGTGCAAAGTGTATAGACATACATATAGAGCACACAGTGCATATAAAATGAAGCACAAAAGTTGCAAAACTATACATACAGAGCAAAGTCCCCAAACACATACACAACTTTCACACCAAACAATCTCAGAAGTAGCAAACTAGAACTGCAAACAAAATGGCAACACACATTCCCTCTCTCTCCCTCTCTCCCTCTCTCTCTCTCTCTCTCTCTCTCTCTCTCTCTCTCTCTCTTTCTCTCTCACTCATTCTCTCTCTCTCACACACACACACACACACACACACACACACACATACACACACACACACACACACACACACACACACACACACACACACACACACACACACACACACACACACACACACACACACACACACACACACACACACACACACACAGAGAGTTGCACAAACCCACACACAAAGTGCATTTTTAGTTGGTGACTCAGAAGGTTATTTGTTGTCTGCTCTTAATGCCACCTTAGGTGAGCAGAAAACACTGGCATTGTCCTCGCCACCATTCAGGAGAAAAAAAATCAAGTGCACACGAACAATGCCAACCAGCATTTTTTTCCACAAGGCTGTTTGTTCGGTCTGTACTAGCTAAATAAATAAAAGCGCCTAAATATTTCAGCAAGCTTTCAAGAGATATTTTCTCGTTATGAGGCATTTCAATCCACCAAGCACCAAGGGAAAGGTCTTAAAAACTGTGCACGGCGGCGAGAAAGCACTTTTATTGATGCCTTCGCAACATCAATAGCCACAGCAACCTCGGACACTGGCTTAGGTAGGCCTTTGAGAGACTTGTTTATTAATCTATATGTTTACTCGCAAAGTTATTTATTAATTATCAACACGTTACTTATTTATTTATTTTATCACTGGGTTGGCAGTCGTGTTATAAGGGCTTAATGAGCTGATTGAGTGATGGATGGCCTGGCACGGAGAGAACTTCACAGAAAATAACTGACGCTGACAAATGTGCGCTTTCAGCAGCTTTTGTTACCCTACAAAAAACACGGAGTCATGTAAAAAAAAGCACCACCCTTGGATCGTTCTTCCTTCCTGCGGGAGGACACTAAAGATACGACTTCATTTCATCAACTCCATCAAACCTTTAATTTCACCTTTAAAGCCTTGTCTTGTTGTTCCTCCAGGCCAGTGTCTCATCAAGTAACCCAAAAACACCTACAATACTAGACCAGCCAAGATCCCTCCCTTTATCTAACTCTTTTTCTCCATCTCTCTCTCTCTCTCTCTCTCTCTCTCTCTCTCTCTCTCTCTCTCTCTCAGCTGTCTATCTGCTTCTCTCCTGCATGTCCAACTCCCACCCCTCCACCCCCTCTCTTTTTTTACAACCTCCTATATATTTGCCCTTTACACCCTGTCCTCTGTTTTCATTCTCTTTCTCTCTCTCTCTCTTTCTCTCTCTCTTTCCCTCTCCTGCACATACATTTTTTAGTCTGCTTTGTTCTCCTAAGAGGGTTTCCTGCCAGAGGTGAGCAGCAGCTTCCATAAGATGGAGCCGGAGCCTACTGTACTGAAGGCAGTGTTGCCAGATTTGTCTGATCAAAACCCACCCAAAAAATTTACTCAAAAAACGCCAAAATGCACTAAATTCCGCCCAATTTCAACAAATTGCATTGGTTTCTATAGGCACAAAACTGCTTGAAAAACCGCCAAATGGCCAATTTTTCCCGGTTTTACCCACAGACAGCCATCCCAAGTAGCCCAATTGCAACACTAGGTTCTCAGTTCATGCCACTGCACTATGCCATATTATATTGTATTGGGCAGGCAGAACACATATGTGTACGTAGCATACACACTGGGAAATATTCCTCCGTCCACACTCTCCGGCCAAATCAACACAACCATAACAAGTTCAAGAGTGCAATGAATGCATTGGACCCTCACAAGTGAGAAACACAAAGGCATTTGATTGCGGCTTATTTATTGCAATTTACATTTACTTGCCTTCCTCTGTACATGTAGGTGGATAGCATTTTGTTTTTCCTGTTTTGTTCTCCTAAGAGCGCTTGTGTCAGAGGTGAGATGCAGTGAGTCAGTGCCTTCACTTCTTGGGTCAGGCTTCACTGTGCCATGCCATATGCACAGCACATATGTGCGAAGAAACACTCCACCTCCACACTCCTCGCCGGCCAAACCAACATAACCATAATAAGTTCAAGTGTGCAAATCATGCTTGGGAACCTTGAGAGTTAGAAACTCTCAGCCATTTAATTGCATTTTATTGTTTCTTTATAGCCTACATTTACTCGATTCCCTCTGTAAACTTAGGTGGACTGTGCACTCTCTACTTTGTTCTCACTTTGGTTCACCTGGCTCTTGGTTCATGATACTGTACATTAGTGGTGTGGATCGGCACTGCCCTCACAATCCGATTCGATCAAGATTCGGGAGGTAGTAGATCCGATTCGATTCGATTCTATTAGATCCAATCCGATTCGATTCAATTCTACAATGCATTGCAATGCATTACATTTCTACTGAACGCAAAGCAAATGTTCAGCCATGATGAGGAAATACAAGTAGTCAGATACTGAGCAACAGTTTATTGGCTGTTTTCTGTATCAGTCTGTATCAGTCTTGCAATGTTTTGAAGTGTTTTTATTTAATTTAACATTCATTTGCTCCCGAAATATCCATGGAAGTAATTGAAACTTAAAAAAATTGCCGGATTGATTCTGGAACTTGCCGGATCTGGATCTGGATCGTCCATGCCCCGGATCGATTCGGATCGCCGAATCGATCATTGTTGACACCACTACTGTACGATGCCATATGCTGCTAGGCAGGCAGGCGGAACACACTGCATGCACCTGTGCAAACCCTCCCCCGTCTACACTCTCCAGCCAAACCAACATAATTGTGACAAGTTCAAGAGTGAAATGAATGCATGGGAACATGGGAGCAGTGGCTTGGTTTCTCAGTTCATATCGGTTCATCTCGGTGCCATATGCTATTGGGCAGCCAGAGCGCAACATACCGTGCTACACACAAGAGGAAACAGTCCTCTAAACTCGCCAGCCAAACCAACACAACCAAATCAACTTCATGGGTGCAATGAATGCATATGCGCCAGCCAAACCAACACAACCAAATCAACTTCATGGGTGCAATGAATGCATATGAACCTCGAGAATCAGAAAAACAAAGGTAATTGTAGCCTATGCTGTTACTTTTTGTATTTACCTGCTTGTCTTCCCCTGTAAATATAGGTGGAGATTTAATCTTGTCCTCCTATGACGTATTATGTCAGAGGTGAGTAGCAGTGTCCATAAGATGGACGTCAGTGCCTTGGCTTCTCGGTTCATGGTACTGAGCCATATGCTATTAGGCAGGCAGAGCACAGCGTACCGTACACAAGAGGAAACACTTCTTCATACTCGCCGGCCAAACCAACACAACCAAATCAAGTTCGAAGGTACAATGAATGCAGGGGAACCTCAAGAGAGAGAAAAAATCAAAGGCATTTAACTGTAGCCTATGTTACTACTTTCTATATTTACGTACCTGCCTTCCCACTATTCTCCTCGCTTTGCGAGGAGGGTGTCTGTCGAAGGTGAGCAGCAGTTTCCTTTGCTTGGACGTCAGTGCCTTTGCTTCTCGGTTCATGCTACTGGGCCATATGCTATTGGGCAGGCAGAGCGCAGCATACAGTACACACACACGAGGACACACTTCTCCACACTCACCAGTCAAAACAGCACAACAATAACAAGTTCAAGGGTGCAATGAATGCATGGGAACCTCAAGAATTAGAAAAAATTCAAAGGCATTTAAATGTAGCCTAGGTTATTGTGAAGAGAGTGTCTGTCGAAGGTGAGCAGCAGTTTCTATCAGATGGACGTCAGTTTTGTTTGCTTCTCGGTTCCTGCTACTGTGCCATATGCTATTGGGCAGGCAGAGCACAGCATACTGTAGTACACACGAGAGGAAACCCTCCTCCCTCCCTCCCTCCTCCGCACTCCTGGCTGCATGTGCTGTCCAAACCAACATAACCAGTAATGTAATTACCCGGCTCCCAGGCCTGTAACGACCACTCTCCTAATGAGCTCCCCCCTCTCACCGCCGACTATGTCAACACACACAAAATTACTCACTACTCCCTCCTCCTCGGCCTGTGCATTGCAAGCTCTCGGCAGTGTGTGTGTGTGTGTGTGTGTGTACTTGTATACGTGTGTGTATGTGTGAATGTGTGTGTGTGTGTGTGTGTGTGTGTGTGTGTGTGTGTGTGTGTGTGTGTGTGTGTGTGTGTGTGTGTGTGTGTGTGTGTGTGTGTGTGTGTGTGTGTGTGTGTGTGTGTGTGTGTGTCTAATGTGTGTACAGCAGCAAGAGTGCAGTGCGTAATTAAAAATAAGGTGCACCTGGCTGTGCCTGGCCTGAATAAAGGATGGACCTTTTCAGAAGAAATGACAGAAATTACTAAGTAGCTTGGGGTTGGTGGGGCCCGCACCCAGCGCTGTCTGTCAGAAACGAGAAGGCGGCACATCAATCAGCGCTGAAGAAGGAGTCCAGATAAGGACCAAAACAGGGGTGTCGAGCAACCTTTCCCACCCCCCCATCACCATCACCATCACCACCTCACGCTCAGGGAAGCCGACAGGCGGTGGAGACAAAAGGGTCAGTCGTCCAGGGCCTGGGGAGATGGAGGGTGGGAAAGAATTGGGTCCTCATTACATTGTATGTATTCAGAGCGGCGGCGTTTCGGATTATTTTGTCCTGGGCCTGGCAAAAGGTGTAAGTGGCCCTGCTTACACTCACCACTATCAGGGAAGCTGACGGTGGGGGACAAATGGGTCTGTTGTCCCGGGCCCAGGGACAGAGGGGGCCCAGAATTGGCCCCATGGTCCGCATTGGGTTTAGGGCTCCTTCAGATGAATTTGTCCTGGGCCCAGCCAAAGCTGTCAGCGGCTCTGACCACCACCACAAGCCCTTTCCAGCTACTTTACTCCATCTACAACCACCTCCCCACCCCTCCATCTCTCCCATCATTCCCCCCAGCCTTGTTACCGTCTCAGTATCTGGGTAGAGGAAACATGTCATTGGCTGCCTGCCGATTGAAATCAGTCCTACAGCGTGACTCCAGGCGTCAACATGGATGTAAGTGATCCTCGCTCTCCTGTCGTTTCCATGCCCCCACGGTGAGGAAATGCAGCATATTTAAATAACAAAGAAGAAGATAGGTGGTGTGGGGGGGGAGTGGCTAAATGGAGCATTTCTTGAAATGTGTTCAAGTAGTGCAATTAATACATGGGAACTTGGAGCATTACAAACACATAACCGGTTATTTATTCCTTTTTTGCTTTTCCATATTTACTTGCTGATATCTGTAAATGTAGGTGGACACTATTTTTTTAAATAATGAAAAAACACCAGCTTTAGAGAGAGTGATAATTGATTTGCGGAATTGTGTACTGGACTGTTAACAGACTCTAGGTTATAAAGAAAGGCAGTGGTGTGTTTAAAATCCATTCCGGTGCAT
>NC_085879.1:20917965-20922965 GCF_034702125.1 Engraulis encrasicolus
TGACTTTGTCCCAGGCTGGGCCAAAGCTGTCAGTGGCCCTGTGTGTGGGGGGGAAAGTAGGCGCGGGATAATGAGAATTGGCCATGTGCTGAAGTCATGGAAAATGCATGAATGAATAGATTAGGGAAATGACGTATGGACTGGAGGTATAATGGGACGTGGATTACAGTACGTGCATGCACACAAAAATGAGCCGCGATGACGTCGCTGTGTGAAATATTAAAATATTACATAATGAATGTCGAAATTAAAGTCATTTTATGGCTGCGTTTCAGAGAACTCCTGAACAAAACAAACCACCACCAGCAGCAGTCAAGACTCCAAATATTTTCCTTTTGGATGCATATTACAAACATAATTTAATTCATGCAACTTATTTTTTTAAAAAAAAGCACTGATAGTGCCAACAAACAACCAATGC
Organism: Engraulis encrasicolus; assembly: GCF_034702125.1. Classification (NCBI taxonomy): domain Eukaryota; kingdom Metazoa; phylum Chordata; class Actinopteri; order Clupeiformes; family Engraulidae; genus Engraulis; species Engraulis encrasicolus. The sequence continues at coordinate 20,918,387 of NC_085879.1, forward strand.
TATTACTGTTTTCCCCCATGTACCTGCCAGTGGCCCGCTGCAGTTCAGCCTCTTGGACCAGCGTGCAGCCTCTGTCAGCACTGTTGTACTACAGGTAATTCAATTCATGTTACTGAGCCAATCTAGATATGCAGTATAGCGGTAGCGGTAGCGGTAGCTGGGAGCGCTTGCAAGCCCCCGAGCCTGTAGCCCTGTAGATGTGACTGTTCTGGGAAGCGAGCGTTTGGTTAAGAATATAAATGGAAATCAGGCGATGTTAGTGTTGGCTTTTTTTTCTTTTCGCAAAAACATACAGTGCGGCATTTTGAAGCAGCTGCAGCACTTTAGCATATTTCACAGTTCTAGGGTGCGGAGGGCATACAGCTTTTTTTGTTTTGTTTTGCAAACTGAGAACTTTGTACATTTTTAATGATACATTTGCAGAGTTGAGTTACTTTTTTTTTTTTTTTTTTTACAAAATGAGTACAACGTACAATCCCACATTATGCTAGGGTGAACATCAACATAATTTTTCAAAGAACATTGTTATAGACACATACTGTACATAGGGAAGATCTATCTATCTATCTATCTATCTATCTATCTATCTATCTATCTATCTATCTATCTATCTATCTATCTATCTATCTATCTATCTATCTATCTATCTATCTATCTATCTATCTATCTATCTATCTATCTATTTATCTATCTATCTATCTATCTATCTATCATATGCTAGTTGTAAACAAGCAGCCAACCGTCTTGTTTTTCGAAACATAATTTAAAATTCACCGGGTGCAACACTTTCGCATCAAATTTAACAACCGGCGTGACACGCCGTCTTGGTGTTGACATTTTTCTTGGCATACTTTTAGAGTGCGTCAACACTCGTTTGTGGGGAAAACTATTTCACAGGGCATTGTCTAACTTTATGCTAATGATTTATTGAAAGTTTCATGCTAAATTGGCCCCTCTGAGGATGAGGCCTCGTTTGTTCTAGCATCAGATTGTTTCGTTGTCATCATCATGCTCGGGTGGCACAAAGCAGCCGTCTTGAAAATAACTGGGAAAATTGTTTTTCATTTACTTTTCTACCGTCAGAGACACAGGTGCGTGTGCGATGTCAAAGGTCTGCTTGCAGTGCTAATTTCAAAACAAGTCTTTTCAGAACAACCCATCTGATTACGCTAACAGAAATCCACAGTTGTTGTTTACATGCGCAGTAAAAAAAAATGGCCGCCGGCTGTCGAGTCAAGTGTATAACATGTCAAAGGTCTGCAACGAGTGCTAATTTGCTTCTGAGCCTTTTCAGAACAACCCATGTGATGACGCTTAAGAAAATGTGCAGTTGTTGTTTACATGCAAAGTAAAAAAAATGGCAGCCGGCAGTCAAGTCAAGTGTATAGGGCTCTTTCCATGGCCGTGAAGCGCTGACTTCATAAGAAGTCAACCGGCTTTCATCTTCATAGACTGAAGGCCGGTCGTCTAGTCTATTACAACAGATACCTCTTCTCCCTTGGCTCACTCACTCCTCGCAGCCCAACAGATCAACATTACAGATCCTCTTGTATCATGATCTTCCTCAAGAGGGTTTTTTATTGCACCTGAGACAAGCTGACCCCCGCCACTGTCCATGACACCAAATACCAAACAGTGATGGAGTACTGCTGAGGAAGTGGCTGAGACTAGAAGACACGTGCCCTCAGTGTCATACTGCACGTGTACGCTATTTACTCACAGGGACAGCGACAGAGACAGAGCAAGAGCAGACACTGGCAGCCAGGGGACAAAGGGGACAGTTATTCCGGGCCCAGGGAGATAGGGGGCCCAGAATTGGGTCCCCATTACATTGTATCTATTGGGTAGGGGGCTCTTTCAGATTACTTTTCCCCAGGCCCATCGAAAACTGTCAGCGGCCCTAGCGACAGAGACAGAGCAAGAGCAGACACCGGCAGCAAACACACACCCACACGTACACACGCTCGCATAATCATACGCATCCACAGCCACAGCATCAGCGTATTACATCTGCTTGCATTAATGAGGGACATTATGACAGGTGTGTGGGTAATATTTTGTTAACCTGCCGGAACAGAGATGCCATACTGGCTGCGCTACACACATTGGCACAGGTGTGTGTGCGTGTACACATACACATTCACACACACAAGCACCGGCAGACACATAACCATCACACACAGGCACTCAAACACAGTACACACATAAAGGCACACGTACGAACATACTGCACATAATCATGTGCGCACACACACACACACGCACACGCACACACGCACTCGTGTGCATACACACACACACACACACACACACACACACACACACACACACACACACACACACACACACACACACACACACACACACACACACACACACACACACACACACACACACACACACACAAAACTGGAGAAACACCTAAAGAAGAAACGTTATGTCTCTCTGGATCTGTTCTCATCACACTAATGGGATTACAGTCTGCGCAGCGAGAAAACTAGAGAGAGAGAGAGAACCAGAGAGAGAGAGAGAGAGAGAGAGAGAGAGAGAAGAGAGAGAGAGAGATAGAAAGAATGAGAAAGAGAAGGAGCAAAAGAGAGATAAAAAGAAAGAACAAGATAGAGAGAGAAATAGAGAACTAGAGAGAGAGAGAGAGAGAGAGAGAGAGAGAGAGAGAGAGAGAGAGAGAGAGAGAGAGAGAGAGAGAGAGAGAGAGAGAGAGAGAGAGAGAGAGAGAGAGAGAGAGAGAGAGAGAGAGAGAGAGAGATCAGCAGACAGACAAAGCTCTCCATCCAGGAAACACATCTCTCTCTTGTTTTTCCCTGCCCAGGGGCACTGTGCCACATCAGACCTCTTTCTCTCTCTCTCTCTTTCTTTCTTTCTTTCTTTCTTTCTTTCTTTCTTTCTTTCTTTCTTTCTTTCTTTCTTTCTTTCTTTCTCTCTCTCTCTCTCTCTCTCTCTCTCTCTCTCTCTCTCTCTCTCTCTCTCTCTCTCTCTCGCTCTGCAGGTACGAGAAGTCCAAATTCCATCTGCTCACAGGTTGTTATTGAGCCATCTGGAGCGAAAAAAATAAATGAAAAAAGAAGCAAAGCACCACTGTTTTCTGTGCTGGTTGTTGTCTGTCTGCCAATAGTCTGTTTGGTGGTTGGGGGCTCTGTCTCTCCTGGTCCGAGGGGGGCTTCTCTCAGCTTGTCGGCGGTAATGTACCACAGGTAATCTAATTCATGCTCCTCAGCAAATCTAGATATTCAGGGTGGCTGGGAGAGGTGGGAAGGAAGCTCCCCAAGGCTGTAGGAAGATGGCTATGGAGAGCAGGGCTAGCCTGGGGCCAGAAAAAACATATTATGGTCAGAGTACATGTCGGGGGACCGTGGAGACTTGGGTTTGAAGACTGGACAGATGAGATAAAACAAACAGCAGAGGGGATGATGTTGATGATGGTGATTTGGAAGAGGTGGGAAGCTCCCCAAGGCTGTAGGGATGGGTATGAAGAGCAGGGCTAGCCTGGGGCCAAAAAAGCACTCAAGAGGACTTAAAGGTAGAGTATGGAGGACTGTCAAAATAGACATTGAAACTAAGCTGTTCATGGCAACAGTATATTTAACCCATTCCCAAATTGGATCTTTTCAGGGATCTTTCCAAGTTATAAACTAATATTTGCTGGTCTGACAAAAATACAGCAAGTTTGGCAGCTAAAAAAACGTCTATTATTACTGGAAAGTCAAAATGGCGGACATTGGAGAAGAAGACGTGCAATTTTCCCAGTCATTATGAAGACTTAGAAAGTGATGGTGGCGGAAAAAAGCACTAATGAAAAAGATAACGTGTGAATGTCCAGCATAATTCTGGCCATAATTAGTAAACATACATACTCATACATACCTTTAAACTGGCATACAAACACATAGGCTACTATCTTTGACGAGGGATCAAAGGGGGCTGCCCCTCTATTCTGAGGACCAGTCCCTAATGAAACAAACAAACAAACAAACAAACAAGCAAACAAAAGAATCCCATCCACATCGGCCTCTGGAAATGACTGGCCGACAGGGGAAAATGCTCTGTATACCAGATTACCAGTCCAACCCTGGAGGACAGCTCATGTGGATAAGAGTTGCAGCGAAGAAGAAATGAAATGGCTTTCAGAAAACATATGGTGCATTTTAAAAGTGGGCTTTAACACATTACATAGTTCCGGGGTAAGACAGCATAGCCTATTTTCTTGTTCGTACATGGAAATACTTGTACATTTTAATGATGCATTTAGAAGGCAATATTTATTTCTCACTAAATGAATAAAAGATAATTCCAGTTTAATCCCTCCCTCTCAGAGGAGAATCCGAGAAGTATACCCCCCTCCCCCCAACGAAAACGTAAAACAGCTGATATTGCTGTGTCTACATCACTCTTGCAGAGGACATGGCACAGGCCTCTCACATGTATGAATGCTATTAAATCAAACAAGCAAATAAAAAAACAGGAATCAGTCTTTGAATGCTAATGCTTCAATTTCACTTGAGTACGTTTATTAAGAGAAAAAAATATATCCAATGTGTACAGTGGAGTGGTCCCTGGGCCT